>NW_013671730.1:40574-54070 GCF_000517525.1 Limulus polyphemus | reverse complement strand
ATTTCAGTTGGGACGAAGTGGACAACATAACAAATGACGCTGCTGAAGACGTGCCACCTGAAGAAGCCACCGACGAAGAAGAAACTCTACTCAGTTTTGATAAGGGAAAACGGTGAAGCTCTTGATGAAGTTACTACCCCTGATGTGACTGTTATCGACGATAGGACATTTCCTGATGAAGCAGATGAACCCCATATGAAGCAGAAGCCAACGAGACGGAGACCAGTACGGAAGAAGATACGTCCTGTAAAATTAAGAGACTTTGTTGAATTGTAATTTTGTGTTTGTAATTCTGTACAGTTAATTAAGTTATTGTTAATTGTTATTGGTTTATTGTATGTGGCTATTGTTCGGGACGAACAATACTAAGGGGGGGCAGTGTTGCGTCAGCGAGGTCACGTGACTAGTATCACGCCACTCCTTCTCTCGAACCTTCGGGAATTATCGGGAGATTACTAGATTGAGGTAGTCTGGTATATATAAGATGGTCACAAAGTGACGGGGGAATGTGTGAAGGTAATGAGTAATTGCACTGCAGTCAGAGAGAGAGTATTGTTGAAGTCGAGCTCGTGAGACGTGAATTATAGTTTGTTATAGCGCGACTGTTGAAGTTGAGTGAAGTTGTATACGGAAAGGATAAACCAGTTTTATTTAAGAAAGGACTTGTGTCGCTAAAGTTTCGTCGGAACGAATTTACGGAAAATTAACTAACGACTGGAGGCGTAACAGTAATTTCACCTTAGCTGAAAAGGGTTTTAACATTGTGTTCAGCTACGATTTTAAACAGTAATATATTCGTAGAATAAATGTATGATGGTTGAAAGTGTCATGGCTTGACTTAGCTTTGTAAACTTCTGTCTCAATTACGATTATGGTCAAAATGAGCTATGAACAATATGTGACACATCAAATTCTGGTGTATATGAACTATGTACAAACTACGAATTTTCTACCTTCTTATTTTAATACAGTATTTTTTCAAATAGTTATTATTCTAATATCCGGATTTTTCACATAACATTTAGTTGAGAAATTTGTTAAATTTACTTTCTGCTAGCTGAGTTTTGTTGCTTTGTCATTAACTGAAGTGGAACTGGCCACTCTCATTCAAGCATAAAAGATGTTGTAGCCTCGAGATATCATCTAACCTACCAGTGGAGGTTACTACTGTCTACAATTGTGCACAACGTGCTGCATTATAGTCAGGCAGAAAAGTGCTATCTCCAAAGAATGAAAAAGCAACAAAGACAACTAGCAGAAAATACTACTGCCTCAGTGAATTACATTGATTATATGACCAAAAAGTGATCATCAGCTTCCATGCTACAACTTTCAACATGTTTTGTGTGTCTTCATGAAAATTTTTCAAGCTGTTAGTAAACACTGCTAGTATTATGTAGATTAAAAAAAACGGTTTTAATTAAGCACTTTTACAAAAATATTGTTTGTGAATATATAGTCAGAGTGTTGACTGCTCCAGGTGAAAAGTGATTTTCATGTCATGATTAAAAATACTTTTCTTCACCTGAATATTATAAAATTTCATTTATGTAATACATATAAAACCTCGTAAATAAATATCAAACATTTTTTTCACTAAAACTTTATATTTTGTCTGTACGAGTATGGCCAATTTGACCGAACTTGTAACCACCATAAAAAGCAAAATATAATGAGAAGTACTATGCTATCCTTTTTAGTGCTCTCCAGTGGCACAGCAGTATGTCTGTGAATTAACAAAGCTAAAAATTGGGTTTCGATACCTATGGTGGGCAGAGCTCAGATAGCCCATATAATAGCTTTGTGCTTAACTACAAACGAACAAACCTTTTTAGTATTTACTACAAAGATCCAAAGCACTTCTCCTGAGAGTTCTACTTCTAAGCCTTTTACATCTATGTTTATTTTACTGAAGTAGACACCTGCCGAACATAAGGTAATGAATCATCATTCTTGCCATTACTGTGTATGTGACACCATCGATAGCAAGCAAGCATGTAAGTCGCAATAAGCTGACAATTCACATAGTTTATCGTAATCCTAGCTCCATGAATAAGATGGTTTGTTTACAGTACAGTGGTTGTAAGAGAATCATCTACAGTAAGAAAAGTGCTAGAAAATGTATATGTCTCTGTATACGGTCTGATCCAATAAATTTGATAATAATAGGTATTTGGATGCTAGTTTTCCTCCTGGGGTGGTCAGAATTTAGCAGTATAGTTACACAAAGTGCTTATGAACATGTGTGTATATATATATTACTGCTAGTTACTCATAAATACTTAATTTTTAATTATTCTTCATAAAACGTAGAACAGCAAAATAAAAAATGTATACAAAAAGAATAATTTCTAGTACTTAAACTATGTTACAAAATTGATTTGTAATCTTAATGTCGTACTTGCTAAGCTTCTTTTACTTTCTCTAGTGGAGGGGAAGACAAATTAATTTTTGAATGTTTCAAAGATACATTTCAGAACCCCCCCTCCCCAAAAAAATGAAATTGCTATAATGATGTACATAAAATCACTGTAAATTGTCTGATTTTCCTACTAAGCTATATGAAGGTTTTTTAAAAAAATATTTCTGTTCAGATCAATGAGTTAGTCAACAAATTTCAACATTTCTTGTAAAGCTTTGGCTTTCCCCTTGAAACCAATTACACACGATTGTTAGATTTATGCAGTTTTGAATCTGTAAACATGTACTTATAAGAAATAAGTATGAGTAGACAAGAGGTTTAAAAAATGTAGTGGTGGGTAGGCCAAATTTGAGTTTCTGATTTGTTAACTACTACAGACATTCTATGGTAGGCATAATACAATTTAAGCAGACCAATAAAACACAGGGACATGCAATGTGACACATAGAAAAAGATATATAACATTTTATTTTTAATATTTTCTCAAGAATTAAGGAACTGAAACATATATAATGTTAAAATTTGAATTACAAACTGTTTTGATGCCAATTTTATTGAGATACATTGATAATAAAGTTGGTTAATTAAATTTTGAAAATACTAGAATGTCATATGTATCCTTTAATTTGTCTGTAGTAAAAAGATTAAAATAACTATTCTTGTCAATCAAACAAGACATGCATAGAATTTGCATCTTTAATAAAGATTTTAAATCTGTGTTCATTCTCACAAACTCAATTATTTCGAAATTGAGTACTACTATTTAATAGATATCCTGTCAAATCTGCTTTTCAGCAAATTTATCCTATCACTCTCAGGATAATCAGTTTAGATTTAATCTACCACATATAAATTAACATCCTGCTTTAATAAAGTGATACTGCATTCCCTCTCAACGTTAGAGTTTGTTGTGCTGTTTAAATGAGTTATTAATATTATACGACTCATTTCAATTTGATAATTTCACATTCTTACCTTTACCCATTTTCACAGCTTAATGAAGTAAATTATATTATGATCTTAACACTACAATGGTTCAATTTGATAATTTCACATTCTTACCTTTACCCATTTTCACAGCTTAATGAAGTAAATTATATTATGATCTTAACACTACAATGGTTTAAAAATGTGATTATAAGTTTTGTCAGACTCTTAACATGTCCACTTCTATTATAATGTAGTATGTTATAATAAAATTGATAGTCATTTAAATTTTTTAGTTATGTTTATTTTATTCTCTTCAGAAAATGCAAATACACACAAATTATTACATCAAACATTCTAATTATAATACTTTTCATTCCATAAACCAAAAGGAACTCTACCAGGTCCATACCTTTCAAAAGTTAAAGGTGTTTTTGTTATAGCATGTGATCAAATTTTTCATTTGATCCATCACACATATTTCTTAGAAGCAATTAAAGAAAATTCTTGATCAAAAAATCAACCATACTCAGAGGTTTGAATTTCTTGGTTGTGTTTATAGACTGTGTAAAAATGGTGGTAATTCAAGAAACTAATGTGTGTAAATAATTATTATACTTAGTCTATAAAAACTTGTGATAGCTTTTATTGATGCACATTTCTGTAAAGCTTTATACATTATTTGTAACTGCAAGCTTGGCTAACATCATAGGTCTAAGGTTTAAGTCCAGTCAGCTTAGAAAAAGACTATGTAGGCTACTTGTTAGTTACAAGTCATCTTTTAGTTAAAAGATAATTTTCTGTAGGTAGTTAATTATAAAATTAACGCTCATTAGAATTATTACTAAGCTTAGAATCAAAGTATGTAGAAATACATCTTGAATGCTGTATGGAACATTTAATTCCAGACGCTCATGTGCATACTGTAAGCTATAAAGATTAGACTAGTCTATGAAACATTACTGTCATTTAACCAAGTTGTAATAAATATTACATCTAAATTAACAGTCAACAAAAGTATATGGTGTTAAAATTGAATATGGACTGCAGTACAGGTTCCCAAACTGGGTTTTGGTTAATTTATACAAAGATAAATAGCTTGTGAAGTAAAGACTTCAGTTGTCTGCAAGTGTTTCTGTCTTCATCAACATAACCTGAGAACATACCAGCAAGCCTACCTTCAGTAGTACTAATTTTTGTTTTTAATGTGCCTTCACATACCTTTCCATGCTATCTAACATATTTTTATTCATGTCCTGAGTAGCAAGTAAAGTATACTAAGTAAAATACCATTTTATAAAGCCAACATTTCATACATCAAGAATTTATATTCTTGTGTTAGTATAAATATAAACATTTTTGAATTGAAGTCTGGAAAAAGTACGTCTTACATTTTAAAAATGTTTCATTCTGTATGAAATTTTAATATTATATATCATATTGTAGATGTTTTGTGCTAGACAAAACATAAGTCAGCAACTGAGTTTAACAAAAGCAACTTTATGTTCATATTATGTTTGCTGACAGAGACTAACACAGGTTTAAACGAATACCTCATCCCTGGTCCAATAAATACTATGTTCATACAAGCATCCAAAATGAAGTTACTGAAATTTGCAATTACTTAACTAGGTATTTATTTTGACAGTATTTAAGAAAAAAATGTTATTTTTATTCTCTATGATGGGGATGTATATTGGAGATACACAAGATAGAAATAAACACAGTGAATGTATTAGATTCTTGGAACTGACCGGTTGTAAGCTAGAAAGCATGTGATGCTTTTGAATTTGTTCCCATTGTTTGCCTAACTGGTCATGCAACTACTTAAACAGTCAGAACCACTTTAAAGAAATATGGAATCAACATTGCAAGTTTAAGGGGCAAACGACATCATGCCTACATTAGTTCTGTGAATGATGGGCTAGGTGAAATCCAAAAAGTTGTTCCTGATGTTCATTTTCAAAGATATCTGTATTATTTTAACCTTGTCATTTGTGTCACCTTCACTTTGTCTATCAAAAACATGCTAGATACTTGTCAAGAGCTGTAACTCCAAAACATTCCTTGAGTCAGTAGAAAAACCTCTGTCCTGCAGAGGATGTATTACAAACTGAAGGATTGTACAAGGCTAGACAGACTTAAAGGCACACTATCTACGACATCCTACGAGTTTTGAACATCTAGCTACATTTATACTCCCAAGAGAATTACTCAAAGCAGTTGCACCTTTGATCATTCTCTCCAAGGTGAACTGATAAAAGTCTACCTTGTCTTTAAAAAAAATTAAAATTTCATCAAACACTAACAATTGATCAACAAAGAAATCTTGATGTCTTCACAATGCATGGATATGGTTTGGAAAAAACTGGCATTCCATGAAAGATAATGAAAACATTTGTACAGATATGTATTTGTACTAAATGCATGACCTTTAGAAATGGAAAGTGTATGAAAATTGTTTGCAATTAAACAGTTCTTTACCTGGTACCAATTTGAATTGACTTTTATTCTGCCAAATAAAGATAATGAATGTTAGGTACCTAGTAAATATGTGCACAACCCCCCCCCCCCCCACCTCTCTTAAAAATTCCTGATAGAGTCCCTAAAATATTATTAGGAATAAAATACTGCAACCTCAAAGTTACTTTAAAACCCTTTGTTTACATTTAACTGGTAATTATGCTTTTTCATATGACTTCTAAATGGGAGGTACTATAGAAAATTAATCAAAATAATTAAAAACAGGACTAAACGTTAAATGCTAGATAATAATGATGCTAATTTAACTCAGTGAAACATTGTGATATTTTGTTTCTTTCAGCTTTGTATCTAATTAATTCTATTCAATTTTTGTAAATTAAATTATTCTACAAATTTGGGTTCAATCAGTCCATCTTTGGTCATGATAATTAAAATTTAACAATGTTAAAAACAATTAATTTTAGACTTGATTTATTGTTTGATGATTATCATTACAGATTAAGATTTGCATGTATTATATTGGTTATTATATTCATCATTAATCTATATTCTATTTAAGCCAATGTAATGTTTACATTAAATATTTGGATCTGAAATTATCTTACATCAGAAACTTTAAAATACATTCCATAAACGATGATAATGTTATATCATCATATTTTTATCACCTCAACACCACCTATTTTTATGCAATTGTGTGCAATATATTTATTGAATAACTAAGCTTTATTAAAATATATAAGACAAATAAACAAGGTACGTTTTATATAATCAGCAGTAAAATAAGCTGTTATTAAACAAACTGTCAATAAGATGTTGCACTTACTCATGCTAATCACAACAAATATAAGATAAAACTAACAATCTCACAAGTAGTAACTCTCATCTTTCTAAAGAAGATAAGGAAAAAACTTCAGTATCACTGCACTCAAATTAAATATCACAACACTCAATTGAAATTAACAGCAGTTCTAAAAAGGTGAATAGATCCTTCTGAGAGTGTCTGAGAAGAACAATGAACAAGTTTGAACACCACAGCACAGAAGTAGGTGAAAGTGTACTTTATTCCACATGAACACCATTGATGTTTTTCTGTAAAAGATAGAACCATAATAATTACTTATTTTTTAATTTTTAGTGTACGACAAGAAAGTTTTATGCAGCTAATGTCTTCATTCTAAATGAATTTTTATGAGTAAAAAAAATATATTTACTTCTCAGTGTTATGAAGGGCAAAATGATATTGCTATTGGTTTTTACAGTAAAAAGATATAAAAAAAATGGGATACAAAAGGATAATAGTTCAAACCTTCAACATCTGACTACTTTAAACCTACTTCAAAGAGTGATAATGTTATGCTTGAGCAAAGATGATTTTTTTTTCACATTCCTTATTATTATTCTCCATGGATTTTTAACCAAAGTAATAAAATATCATTTAAGATTTATCTTTTGCTTGCCACAAATCACCACCAGAGCTTATCTAATAGCATTGAATTTCGTATATGAATAGTGCTCAATTTATATGTATATATGTATCTGGAACAAAGATCCCTGCTGCCTGATGGATTTTAGAAAATAACAAAGGTTATTGAGGCTGTTATTTGGGATGTGACTGGAAGAAACAAAGTTTATTGACTACATCCATAATATATCAATTCTCATTGCAAAAGTAGCAGTCATAAAACTGATTATAGTATTTCCACCCTTGTATTAAAAGAATGCAAAACAGGTTTCATATCTTATATCTTGCGAGATCTGGAAGAAATTAAGAACTGTGTATTCTTTAATTATGGTTGAAAGCTATGAAGTAGTTTCAAACTAACTGATGTTACCATTCAAACAATAGTTAAATATTATTTGAAGTCATGGCATTTTTATCACTTAATGTGCTCAGAACAATTTAATATGATATATATTATAATATTTATAATAAAAGTGCACAGAATAGTATATTAGGCTAAAGACATGGAAAAGTATCACATAATCTAATCAAAACATGTGTTACTGATATTTCTAGATTAGCTTGAAAGGCTAAAATGTGAAAAAAAGAAGTTATCATTTGCATATAGAATTTATGAATACTTAATCATTTTAAAAATAAGATGCATAATGTATTTCAGAATAAACACTCTAAATATAGTTACAATGCAACAAAGCATGTAAAGATATGAAAATAATTGTCTCTTAATGCACTGTTAATAGTCTGTGAAAAAACAACATCACCTCTTTAGCTGATGAAGCAGGAACAACTCGGCTAAAAAAAGAAAAAATTACTATAACCTTAATGGAAAACATGCTGTGTTATACTAAATAACATAAATGGCAAGATAAAACTTTGTTGAATGATACAGTATGCTTAAAACACTCATAAACAATCATTCCATCATTTCTATCAAATGTATTTAATTATACAACTACCAAGGAGTTGTCAGTAAACTATCCAAACATCTTCTAATTATTCTGATGCAAACCTTATATTCCATTAACACTAAAATGAGGCCAAGTGTCTAAACAGTGTTTTAAGTTTCTTTTAGAATTATTAGAAATTAGTTGTTTGAGAAAAAAAAAATCATTATAATTTAAAATGCCAATTATTTTAGAACCAAGGACAATGCTAGTTTGTCAGAATATACATATATACAATTAGCATAGTCTGGGAGAATATATGCAGACAGTTATTTCTCTCACAGTCTTGGAGGGTACATTTAAGCAGTCAGCAGTGAAGTTTGTATATTCTTATTTTAGACCTTCCCATTGACATCTAACTATTATTAATATAAGTAGCTCGTTATAAGAAATTAAAAACATAAAAAGGAAAACAAAGCAACAAAAGTATCAAACTACTTCAAAACATTGAAGAAATAATATTTTATAGCTAATTTGTTTGTTCTACAAACAGAGAATCAGAAATTAAATTATAGTGTGTTGAAGAAATATTCATTTATTGAAAATAGTTAATCACTTGAATTTAACCCTTCCACATTAGGTAGGTCAAAGTGCACATCACAACCTTTCATGGAGTAACATTCAAAATTTAGTTAAAATACTTTATTATATGTTTTAAGGTCTTAGTTTGATACGGCAATATTTTTAACAAATTTTTCGCTCTCCCTTAGTGTGAGAACTGTGATATTTGCTTCTACATCTTCCCGTGTCTCCAATTTATTTACCACCCTTCTGAGAAGTACAGAATTTAATATAAGTTATTGTAATATATATATTACTCAGGCAAAGTATAATGTTTACAGCCTTCAATATTATTCCTTTATGGATTATAAACTAGAGAATCAGACAGTTCCCTGATGTTTTATACTTATAAACAATGGAAAGCCAGTTGTAATCTATCAAATTAAATATTACATTACAATGTTTTCTGTACAGGGCATTGTCTTTTTTGTCATTCATTTTAAATTTATTCTCATGGGAATCAAGTTGATGAGCTTAGTTGAATTTTTAAAAACTCTTATTGCATAGTTGAAAAACCAGAAAAAATATAATAGTTATAGGACATTGATTGTATTTTTTGCACGTTATTATTCTATGTTCTGAATTACATTATTTAATTCAAAAAATAATTTAGTGTAGGTGGTACCATTAGTATGAAAAGGTAGGCTTAAGTTTCATCAACAGCACAAAAAGGAGACCCTGTTTAATACTATATTTCTTGTTTTTCATGTGTATTATTTATTATTATAAAATTAATTACAATGTAAAAATTATAAACTTATTAAATTAAATAATGAAAAATAATAAAAAATTCATCACAAGGTATGCTTGCAGGAAGTCTGTTTATCATGTAATTCAACATGGTAATGTGAGGTGTACATTAACTGAGTGATTTACAACTTGTGTGGCAGAATTATTAGTTAGACATGGTTCAAAGTGCAAAAAAACAACAATAAAATTGAAGTATAAGTGGATATAGACTGTAACAAGCTTTAAGCTGAGTAAACCAGAACAAACGGCATGTGCCTTTTGTAAAAACACCAATGTAGAGGATGACATTTCAGAAGTCTTCCATCTTAGGTCTTCAGGTGAGTGTGTGTAAAACGTTTCAGGATTTTATAGTATCCTGATGAATTGTGGAGGACATTTGTAATTGGTTTGTTTATTCCTGGTTCTTGTTGGTGGAAAGACTGCATGAGGTTTCAACCAATGGTCACCTCTAATCACAAATTTCTGTTTAGTGATGGCTTTATAGTGTCAATGCATTCTTTCCACCAATCAGAACCAGGAATAAACAAACTAATCACAATACATCCTCCACAATCCACCAGGATACTATAAAGACCTGACACATCTTCAAAGATGAAAGACAGAAGACTTTCGAAATGTCATCCTCTACACTGGTGTTTTTACAACAAGCAGTTGCCATCCATTCCAGTTTACTCAGAATGAGTACTCTGTTATTTAGGATAAACAATTTGTAATCATACTAGAAAGAAAAAATGATTGATTTTCTAAATTTATATGATAGTTATGAGGCTGGTCAAATCAACTGATCCCATATAGTTATGGTAGAGAAAGTTACAAATAAAAAATAAAGTTTTTGGAAAAAAAACATCTGATATTTATTTAAGACGTTTTTGAGATTGTGCAAATGAAGACTGAAAATCTTCAGATGAAAAAATGTATTTTTAATCTTCATATGAAAATTACTTTGCACTTGAAGCAGTCAACATTTTGACTTTATATCATGATGGAAAAATATGTAGTAAAAAAATTACTTACTTAAAAATTATGATTTTTTGTCTACAAAATGCTTGTAACACTTACTGAAAGTTTGTCAAATTTCCTGAAACTATACTAACTACTTTCAGAGTTAATATACATATATCTTCATGGTTACAAGGCTGTGTAAAATATTTGAGCCTGTTGAGAAAGTTTTAACATTGTACCGTAAATTACAATTGATTGAGCATTGTCCTTTATCACAATAGTCTGGTTCAACCCCCCCCCCCCATAAAAAAATAGATACAAATGTATAAAATATATTTTAAATTAGTCAGTGTACTGAAAAGTATAAAAGAAGTTCCTCGTGTACAATATGTACATCCCATTCATATTGATTTCTCTACCATAACTCAATGGCCACAAAACAACCATATTTAATGGCAGCCAACAGAGGATATTGCCCACTTCTGTCTCTCCAGACAAAAACTCTTGTCAGTAATTAGTAAAGACTATTTCATCCATGTATAATAGTATCGCTGCCATCTATTCAGATTTTCACAAAATTCTATTAATGGATCAGTCAAGTATGAGTTTCAGTTGGGCCTTCTCAACCTTGTTCGTGACATCTGACTTTTACTATCGTGTAACTGATGATCATACTAATTCTGTCTCAAGGCCATGGGCAGAATGAACAGCCTCTGGTCACTGTAATTGTTCAATATTTCATCCTATATGCACAGATGAGGGTTATAGTGTGCATACCTCTACCTTGTACAGACTGACATTCAATACGAGTTACAAACATTTCATGTTAACCTCCATAATTGAATTCACAACAGTTCATGTTAGAGTAGAAAAAATACTAGATACAATATATATATGGATATTGAAAAAAGCTTTAGATATGGATTTAAAAGGTTGTTGAAATTAAGCAAATAGAACTTGCAAACTGTAGAATGGACATTTTTTATTCTCCACTTGAACATCACTTTACACTCTGACTTGTCAAGAGTCTGGGTCAAACTGACTTTGACATTTCAAACACATCTTTAATACAAAACATTTAATAACACAACTGAGCGTTTTGTCTACAACAGACTTGTATTTTTGTTTAAAAGCTTCCCACATTTCATGAAGATACACTTTGTAACTTGGGAATTATAGTTGACATTACCTCTCCAGTACAGGAGTCTAACCAATAGACCAATGCTCTACACATTCAGTTAAATAGCTCTGACCAGTTGAACACCTGTCAAAAACCTTTGCCTACTACCAAAATGTAATAGTATTTCATGCTTCAATAACTAGTAAAGAATATATATTTAGTATGAAATATTAAGATAATTTTTCTAAATTTTCATGAATATTCTGCATACTGTTAAGTACAGCTACTTTAATTAGATGTAGAAAGGTCATAAACATGTACTTATTCTTTTTTGCTTAGGAATATGTTACACATTACAATGTTCATTTGTAGAGCTTAGGTGTGGGTTACAAGGGGTGATACAGAGCCCTGTACAAGTACACATGAGTTGGAGGTTCATGTCCTTTCAACTTGTGTATTTGGAATGACTGTTGATGTAGAAACCATAAGGATTGTGGGATACTGTACTAGGACCCTGTTCTGACAACAAAAAGTGGGTTATCTATACATTTCTCTCCTTCTCTTGTCTGCTTCTTATCTGAGATAGCATCTTAAGTTAACACATATTTAGGAAGCCTTCTCTCCTCCTCCATCAGTCAATGAAAAGTCTTTCAAAATAACAAGAAGCTGGATCCAAAGCTATTTGCCAGTTATCTGGAGCTCAGTGTCAATTCTTGAACTGAGAAGTAATAGGTGCCTAACAAAGTGGCTGATTCAGAGTACTGTGGACTGGGAAAAAGGTTGATTTTTTGTAGTAAACACTGTATAAATCAGAGCTGTACTGGATCTTCTATATATCAGATAATTTATGGAAAGCCACTACTTTGGTCCCTAAGCTCAAATTTTTTCTAGTAAATGGAGACAAACTAGACATGAGTGAAAAGGTATGTCTGCAAATGACAATTGTTGATAATGTACTAAGCAAATTCAAGATTTTTGATATCATGTCAAATATTGTGGTAGGTCTGTATATGTAGACTTATAAATCAGGTAAGATATTGATCATTTTCTGGATTTATGTGTGTCCTTTTTGTGGTGACAGCTAAAGTAATTTTGCTGGCTACTACATTGTATTGCATGTATTGTATAGTTGATAGCACCAAATGTGATCTAGATGGATGTTTATATCAGAGTAAGTCATTTCTGATTACTTCCGTCTACAGCTATTCTTATTTTTATGAGATCACTTGAGTTGTAGTAATCTTATCTCAATAGATAGTGTTTGCAGGTTTGAATTAGTTCACTTTATTAAAACCATATTAGTCAGCTGCTATACAAGCCATATAGACATTGAGCATTATTGTTGCATATTATAAGCTATATTTATATTACTATTTGATGAGGAAATATGAAAGTAAGTGAATTTGCATATGTTTTTGAGTACATATAAAACTAGTTTGTGCTATTTTGTGAAGTATAGAGCTGTAATATATACAATAACATAACATATTCATGAAGGAAATAATTTAGGTTTGTAATGGTAAGATGTGGTACATTTCATAGAACCAACAGTGATTAGTTTGAATAGTACTGAAATAAAACACACCATGGTCTAAGTATTCCAGTGGTGTAGCAAGGGTTCTCAGCACCTGGGGGCAAAGATACTTTTGGCACCCCTACCTCTGAAATGTTTTGATTATTTGTTTTGTGACTCATTACCAACTTAATGACAATAACATAAAGCATTAATTACCACCTTACACAGGCCTAAAATAAAGTCACAATATAACATCTCACGATATCACAACTGTAAACCTGTAACTAATGAAGTAAAGCCTATTAGGTGTATTTACATAATTTGTAAACCATTTTGATATTTATATCACCCAGTACTGTTCAAAG
>NW_013671730.1:38674-39975 GCF_000517525.1 Limulus polyphemus | reverse complement strand
GCTCTTTGTTTAAGTCAGAACATTTTCTTGCAATTTTCCATCTCTGAAATCTCCAGAAACAATATTTTGCACAGGTAGTAAAAATTCAAACCATGAATCTAAATCTAGTTAGCGAGAAAATCGTCCTGGTATTTCTGTAATCAAGCGATCAATAACATCCTTCATGATGTGCTAAATTTCCTGTTCAGCAGTCAATCCAGTATCAGCTGCATTTTCACCTGAAATTCGTTTGCGACGTATTTTTCTTCTTTCAATGGTCAATCCCCTTGTTTCACATTGATTCTTGCCCACTTTAAGTGCTTCTTGACAGGACTTTTTACATGATTCTATCAATTTCTCTTTCAAAGAATCAAGATTAGCAGCTGCTTCTCTAAAATTCATTTTTAGGTTTTGAAGATGTTTCTGTACTCGATCGATAGATGATAAAAGATCTCTCCAAAAATGCAAAAGTACAAGAAAATCAAATGTAAGCATGCGTTGCATAATATTATGAGCACCAAATTTTGTTTAAGCCATGTTGCCATTCTCACTTAATTGCTCTAACAGTCCTAGCAATTCTTCCAGTTTTTCATGTACAACTTTTACTGCCTTTTCTGAAATGCAAGATTCTGAGAAGCTAAATCTTGTGTACAATCCAGCAACCGTTGCAGTACATCTCTCCATTTATTTTTTTCTTGCTGAATTTGCCTTTGCAGCTCTTCATCAATGCCACTTTGAAGACGAATTCGGTGTTCAGTTTCTTTCCAAGCAGCAAATGACTCAAGATGACTGTCACTATTTTCATGGGCATTTAACTTTTCAATTTTTTTTTCTACTTAGAGAATTCACCCTGTGTTTTGAAAGCAGACCGACTATTGGATGTCATACATGTAGATGAAAAAAGACAATAAAAGCAGTATGCTGCTTTATGTAGAGGTGAATACACCAACCAGGAACAACTGACCTCTTGTCCATTCAGAAAACGTTGTTTGAACCAAAATGCAGTCATAGAACGCCCATCTTTGGCATCAAATGGACCTTCTTTATGCTGAAATTCATATGCTCCAACTTAAACAATCTCTGTGCGATGTCAATGTATTACAACTGCTGAGCCTGTTGTATCAAACCTCACAAATTCAATATCCCTGTGTGTTAAAATATTTATTAGGTCATCCTCTTTCACCTTAGCAACACTATTCTGTGGATTTGTTTCTGACAAAGTGGAGTCCTCTTGTTTATTATTATTATTGTAGCTTTCAACAGGACATAGAACAGTTTCTTCATTGTTTCGTTTCTAATAGAATAAGCATGTTCACAATCTT
>NW_013671730.1:34621-38653 GCF_000517525.1 Limulus polyphemus | reverse complement strand
ACTTAAATATAGGCTAACTAATTAATAGGTGCTAGATTACAGTCCTAGATTAAGTACGTCTAGTACATCCTAGATCTAACATTAATGTTAGACCTGTATTTCCATCTTTTTAGTCTTAGGTTTGGATCTAGATATAATAATAATGACAGCAATTTAGCTTTATACATCTAAACTAGACCTTAGATTTGGGTGCATAGATTGAAAGCTTTTAAAAGTTAAAACTGCAAGTGTAATACACACAAATAACGTAACACTGTGTCGTATTTACTTAACGTACAGCAGTTGCGCTATATCCTAGGGGAGGGCATAATTATCAATTAATAGGCATTATAGGCCAGAGGAAATTTTGTGCCCCTTCACACCTGCGGCTTGGGGCGACTGCCCTTCCCCCCCTGCTACGCCACTGAAGTATTCTTATATAAAATATGAATATTTAAAGTTTGTAGTCAAACTGGAATACTGCAGATAGTACTTCTAAAGAATATATATATCACGCCAAGTGAAGTACATGGTTAATAACTGTCCTTCACATATGTTGATGAAGGAACATCTTGAAATTGAAGCACAATATTTTTTGCTAATGTGACCCAGTTTTTACGAAGTGAAATCACAATCATTTATTCATGAAAAATGAAAGAAAATTTATAGAGTATCTACTGTTTCTAAGTAGTTTTGATTTGTATTATTGAACTAGTTCCATATTTTATAGATATCAGTGAATGCTTTATTTCAATATCATATCTAAACAAGATAGGCATTATCCATGAATATTGTGTCAAGTACGTTTTATGTGAAATACATAAATATAATTTTGGATTTATTTGTGAATTTGGACTTGATCTCACTTGCTTACTGTGATTATGTTTAATTTCTATGAGAAGGAAAGTTGGAGTTATGAATGTATGGACTATGAAACCTTCAAGGTTATTGGGCATAAAATAGATGACTTAACTGCAGTTACCACAGTTTTGTTAATGTTCCCCACTGGACTCAGGCTCTAACGAAAATAGCTGTGTGTTTTGTTCCATTTGAAGTTATATAAATTGCACATTTACTAGCACTTGGAACAAATGTGTTCTTGTGTTATGATGTTGAGTGCTTTTGCTGTATGCTCATGTCTGGATGACCTTTTTTTCAAGAAAAGATCATGAAGTTGTACCTTGTAATCTATCATAGATTGAGTTGACTTGGAAGTTTCAATCCTAAATATCACGATTCTTGACCACTGGTTATTTTGTTCTTGATTCCTGACCAGTAGAAAAATTCTGGCCACCCACACACATGAAGGATGAACTACTCAATTGAAAGTGGGAAGCTTTGAATGAAATACTTGTTGATTCAATGACAAACATCGATCTTTAAGTCCTCCTAGTCAATGGAGGAAGACCCACCACAACCAGTGAAAGAGACAGCAATGAAGCTGATCTTTTCAGGAGACTAGAACTGGATGAGGAAGTACACCATCTGTACCAGGAAATTTTTCAATGAAATATTGATAGCTGCCACTGAATTGCAACCAGCACAAGGTTTAACAAAGAGCATGAAGGAAGGGAAAAAGAAGGAAAGAACGGTTATGTAAGTGAAACCGGATGAAGTGTTGATACAAGTTTCTGAACATAAGAAGAAGAAAAAAAAAAAAAGACATAAAATATGGAAACCAAAACAATGCCATTTTACTTCATATGAAAGATTCTGGCCATCAAACTGATTAGAAATCAACAAGAATTTATACAAAATGGCTAAATACATAAAAAAAAAAGAATCGTCGAAAGTTGCTAAATTAAAAGCCTGCTTAATTGTAATACCTCCCAAGGTCACCTCAAACTTAACAACTTCCTGACCTCTTGTGTCCTTAAGAGAATTCCAACTTCAGGGGTCACATACACATTTATTGACCAGTTTTCACATGCTAGAAGACAATGTGAGACTGAATAGGATGCACAAATATGTTGCAACTAGTTTCTCTGATAGTTTGTTCTATTTATTGTGGTTTATCAGAATAATCTACACATTATCAAATAATTTTTATATTATGATTCCACTAAGATTAACAACTATTTATCTTGTATATTATATATAAATATATTTATTTATATTAAATAATTTACATTTGCATTATTTTATACCTTAAAAAAATTAAAATTTTTTTACATAAATATAAATAATTTTTTACCTTTTTGACCTTTTGTATCTTTTTATCACAGCAAACAAGCATATTAGAAACAGCATTAATCCACCACCTCCACAAGATAACACACCAAATGTTCCAAGCTTCTTCGAATAAGATGTTTGTGCTACAGATCCAGACCCTGATAAAATGGTACAGGTGCAATGTTATTCTCTTTTTTAATAACTACGAAACTAAAAAGTTAATTTTGCCTACTTGGGAATTATAAGATAGTTTTCTAAATGAATAAGATCAGAAAAAATGCTTATTTACTTTCAATATTATGAAATAACATTTGTTTATTCAACAAGATATCAGTGAGATTAAGTAAATTACTAGTTTTAAACATAAAAACGTACAAGAATTTTAATATATCTTGATCTAATGTCATATTATTTTGGATTGTTTGTTTGTTATTAAGAACAAAGCTACACAATATGTTACCTTTGTTGTGTCCATTGTGGGTATAAAAAGCAGATTTTTAGTGTTATAAATTCTTAGACTTACCATTGAGCCAATGGTACTATATCTCATTGTCATGATTAGTAGCTTCCTAAGCCTACTTATGGTTTGTTTGTTGAATTTTGCACTAAGCTACTCAAAAACTGAAGGAGAGGTAACTAGTCAACATCACCAACCACCAAATCTTGGGATATTCTTTACCAAATAAAATTGGGATTGACTATCACATTATTATGCCCTGTGACTGAAAAATGGATCTTGATGAATGACAAGATTTGAACTTGTGACCTGCAGACTGCAAGTCCATCATTCTAATCACAACATGCCAGGACAGTTTAATTATTAACTAGTAACCTTTATAATAACTTAATACTAATAACTGGTTCTTAATCTATGTTTCAGCTACTAATCTGCTACTGTCATGGGGGAAATCCTGAGAAAGACCATATCTGTGTCAGGATTTGATCATGGGTCTTCTCCATTTAAATATGGTGTGTTACCTATTCGATTGAGTCGGGCTTTATCTTAAACTAGAGTTTGGCATTTGATGGAGTATTCTTACTTGTTCGGACTGATGACTTTATTTTTTATTGTAAATCTTTTCTTTTTCTCATAGGCTATAAAATTGCATCTTCTGTACTCGTAGCTAAATATTTATGGTAGGTACCATATTATACGATAGATGTAAAATTTAGCTCTTTACTTAGTACATTTTCTTCAAGTTCTGTTCATGGTTATTTACTTAAATCTAGTGTTGTGTCCTTACGTGTGTCTATAGTGTTAAACACATAAATATTACTATATATTAAAATGCAAATTAACACCCTCCATTTTCCGTTTGAATTGAACTTTTATATAGATTTGTAAAGATCAACACTCAGTTATTGCATGTAATTTTTTTAAATAAATTAAAAACAGCTTTACTCAAATAAAATGTCTATTTATGAATCCTGTAGATATGTATGTATACAGGTTGTAATGATAACAAAAGAAAAATTAGGACAAAAAACCTTACTTTAGTATACATTGCTATAAGTTACCTTTGAAATTATCTATTAAAACAAGGCTGTGGGGCAGAGCCTGTAATGTGTAACCTGCAACATCTGTTAGATTTAGTGTCTCAGCATTAACCATATTAGACAGTATTCGTACAGCTTCAACTGATGAAGTTTCCAGGTTTAAAGAACCAAAGACAGGAAGTATAGTAAACTAGAAGTTTCATTCCATCTAGAAAAAAGATGTGTATATAATATGAAAGCTTGGAATAGGTACCACACTAAATTAATCTCTTTCTAATACAAAAAAATTTACTTGATATTTTATTGTACATAAATGAATAACCCAATATCATAAGTTATATTGTAAAAATTTACGTACATATATGTTAACAATTGTAGTATTAG
>NW_013671730.1:28676-34600 GCF_000517525.1 Limulus polyphemus | reverse complement strand
ATATTTTTATTGTACATAAATGAATAACCCAATATCATAAGCTATATTTGTAAAAAAACTTTTACGGTACATATATGTAACAATTGTGCATAGAGAAAATGTTTTGACCATTTAGTGATCTTGAATAAGGATGATTATACTGAACTCTGTGTAATGCAAGAAAATCAGGAAACTTTGATTAACTAAATGATGAATGTTCCAGTTAGTAATATATTTGATAACTCTGCTACTAAAAATTAGCTAAAATATATATATATACAAAAAGGTAGTCTTGAGTGATCACTAGTAGTTGCAGGAAGATATATATACTAATAATAAAAATAATCTAAGGTTTTTTTTTATGTAAATATGATCTTTAAAGAACCTTCTAACCTAAAAGAGTTCTAATTTTTCATTAGCAACTTATAAGTGTATGACTAAATATACTGTAGTATGATTGTTGAAGCTCATTCCTGGCATTACAGTTTCTAAAGACAGTATTTCAACTTGTTTTCACAGTTGTACATGATACAAAATAATTCAACAAACGAACATAATGCACATCTTAACATTTTTTCAAGAATGTTTTTGTATGTATTTGAATGTGAATGCAGTTGTCCATCTGTAACAGCTAAAATGGTCATAGTAACAAGGTGGTTCTAAGCAGTTTTTAAACTTTACTTCAGTTCTTTCTTTCACAAATGATATAAGGAATAGCAAATAAAAAGCTAACTAGGTATCTAGATGGTTAGAAATTGACTCAAAATTAAATTTACTATTTTATAATATATTGACAAAAAGACTGTCTACCACTTAACTGGAATATAGCTACTACTTTAAGTAACAGAACACACAGTGGTTATATTAACCAAACCACTGACACTTATAACTATTACCCAACTGCCAGGGTTTCAATCTTTGCCCATCTAAGCATTGGTCTGATTTTTTCTTGTTTGTTTCAATTTTTCATACCCCCACTCAATTGCCCTTGACGATATATTCTCCACCTACCTTAATGTGCCCTCTATCCTTGTACTGTATATAAGCACTTCATTCAAATTATGTTATCACTTTTATGATAACATCGGTTTTAGTGGGGAGGATGGGCGGGAGAGTGTCAGTTGAGGTAAGTATTATTGGAAATACATTTTCAATGTAGGAAAATGTTAACTTCCAAAACACACTTTCCTCCACTGCTACTTATAGCTAGAATGCCACATTGAGAAGGTGGAGGAGCTGGTGAGGGCAATATCCAAAGAGAAAGCATCTGCATAGATCAGGAGTGTACCAAGGTAAGATTAGTACCCAAGTGGGGATACCACACTACATCCAGAACAGGTATGCTCTTCACCCTGAATTTAGTTCCTGTATCAAGGGTGGAATAGTATACAAGTAATCATCATTACAGGCCAGCCCCAACCAGATAGCCAGGAAAAAGAGAGAGTTCAAATTCTCTCAAGACCATCCTGGATCATTGATAAAAATAGCCTCACACCCCCTAGACCAAATATATGTCTCCATCTCACAACAAATAAGGTCACAGACTGAGAGTGACTCCCCCTGACCTTTGAGAGATACTAGATAACAGAGGTAGAAACAGTAACCTTGACTGAATAATGGCATGTTGCAATTTCTTTTTCTTAATTATTAAATATAATTTATACAGAAAGCCACTAGATGATGCAAAAATCACAACCAAGTATTTTAATTACCACTGCACTTGTGTAGAAAAACCCATGTCTAAATGCTTTGTCAAGAAAAAGTGATAAAACTATCTAAATGAGGTGCTTATATACAGTCCCAGGATAGATGGTGCATTGATGTAGGTGAAGAGTATATAGCCAAGGGCAATTGAGTGGGGTATAAATGACTGAAGCAAGAGAGGAAAAATTAGACTAATGCCTAGATGGGCAAAGATTGAAACCCTGGCAGTTGAGTAATAGCTATAAGTGGTAACAGAGGTAAGTGTGTTTTGGAATTATGAATCTCTAGCTATTAGGTGTTTAGTCTATGAACTGTTTGTTTGACAAAGCTTTATCCTCAAAGTGCAACTTCTCAGTTCATATCTGACTGATGAAGTTCTTATCAGTTATAATATCATTATGTTTTAACATATAGTTATTTTTGATATGTATTACATTGATCCTGTATTTAGTATGAATTATAGAAATGAAAATCTTGGATCAAAGAAAAGTTTATTTCTGACTATCTGGAATGTATAATATTTGAAAACAGATGAATTAAACTACATATATATATATAAAACAAGTGAGTACCATGAATAACATAGACTGCATTTCCCACAATCTTTCCTCCTAAACCTCATAGATCATGGCCTTACCTTCTAGCAGTCTAACATTGTGAATTCTACTAGCATGTACTCCAATATTTTCTGCAAGATGAATCTGGACATGGTTTATAAATCCCTGCTGCTTTCTCATCTCACCATTTAAGTTGATTAGAGTTATCTGAACTGTAACTGGATTAGTATCTGGATAATATAAACAGGAAATATGTAGTTGAGAAATTATGGGAAACAAAAAATATCACACTAACTCAATGAATTTTACTTTGTTACCAAAGTATTATGTTATTATAAAAGTGTACATATCTTTCCATAACAGAAAGCCTTTCAGGTTGACGTAGGTTTAAAATGTGACAAAACACACCAAACTATTTTACTTTTTAAACTTTTAAAAAATTTACTGATGAGTACCATGTCTATAATTCACAGATTTTAACAGCAAGATATATAACATTAGGTGAAATTTTTTAATGAAATAAAAACGAAAATAATGGTTTGAAAAGTGCCTTTGCAAACTTTGTTTGTATTGGTATAAAATGTCTTATTTCAAACATTTCTTCAAGAGATGTAGACAACCACAGGCCTAGTTACAAATTTGGTATGCTATATTTACAATGTGTAAGCACTTATGATATGGAATAATTTTTACAAAGCCATATAAGTTGGTTCAACAACATGCACTAGTAAAAGCATTACCTAAAGTTAGCATATTTTATGCTATAGCATTATGAAGAAAACAACAAAAATTTCATAGTTTTGACCTTACTAGTAGATATCTGTAACTAGGTCATGTAGAAAGGGTGGTGGTTATACTGGCCAGATAATAACATTGGAGTCTAGCTTTTGACAACGGTCTCATGAGGTCATTGTGATACACATTAAGAGTGGACAATATTTTATAAATGAAATAATTCTCATAATGTTTAAAATTTAAGGAAGAAAAACAAGATGATTTGGTGTTAAGTGTTTTGTAGTCAGTGGTGTCACCATTATCCATTTTAATATGTTTAAAAATAAAACATAGTTTCATTGTAATACTTGTTTTTGTTATAACAGAAAATATCCAGATCTTTCTCTTACACATTAAAACAAGCTTATGCACATAAATGATTCTGCAACCCTTGTTCATACTGGTAGTCAGATTGAATCATGTCATCTACAGAATGCTTGTCCAGACAGAAATAAAGACAGTAGTCTTTGATAAAGTGACAGAGATTTCTTGCTAGTCTGAAAACTGCATCACAGACATAGGTCATGTCTGGAATGATTATATCACCCATTTGCTTACTACCAGCAAATTTGCTTAGGTATTCCAACACCCAAGAACAAAAAAAAGTAAAGGATTATTTAGCTATTTTTATTTCATGATGTGAAACCCGTAAAAGGAAATTTATAGTTATTAGTCACACAACAAACTCCAGAAGCTCAAGAGTGTAAAAAAAGAGCAGCAACATGGGTTTTGTCAGCATATGTTCTGGACATTCACAAATGGACAAGACATCCTCAATGATGGAAATTTCTATGGTGAGCTAGAACACATTTCTAAAGAATAAAACAGAAACAGAAGAATACTCTTTACGAACAAATGCTTGCAGCAGATAAAAAAGAATAACACTTAACAACAAGGCTAAAACAATTTGACAATGATAGTGCACCTTTCTTTACAGTCATTGTTGATAGTGGGTGGAGTCAAGAAACTTAAACACCGATACAGTGCAAACTCTGGTTATTTTTGGAAAAATGACTTAAAAATGCTTATTTATCAGAATCATGAGTAAATATTGCTGTATCTGTGCAGTTAATGATGAAAAGAATATAAAGAATCATCACTTATACTATAAAATTGGGATGAGTAATGACAATGGAAGCAAATATAATAATGGAGGGATTGAGACAAAATGAAGAAATGCACATTGTTCAATTCCTTAGATTTATTGTAGATGGTGATTCTAATGTGCATAAAAGAATTATTGAAAATGTAAAGTATGATTATAAAGCTTTAAAATGTATTAATCATGCTGTGTGTTACATAACATTGTCAAAGAGATTGCTAAAAATCCCCATGCCCTTTCAATTCTTAGAATAAAGACCTAAGAAAGATAGCAAGGATTTTGACAATAACATTATTTTATTCATGTCCTGAATTCATGTGACTAAACTAATGAATACAGTTGAGGGAGAAACTCCTACAGAAATAAATGCCAACTAGGGCCAAATTGGCATTATGTAGCCTAGAAATCCTTCAAGCTCAAAAGACCAAATATTGTTTTAAAAAATATATATCCAATGCATTGCTATAAGCAGAGAGATGGCTTTTAACTTTAGAAGGAAAAACATCTTGAATGGATCCAAAAATGAAAACAATTCTAGCATGTTAATTTCATTCTATAATATGGATTATGAAAAATATGATAATCAACCAAATAAAGCATCAGATTTAATTGTCAAATTCAAAGAAGAAAAACTGAAACAGTTGCAAGTATCTATAGAACAATGGAATAAACTAAAAAAATATACCAATGTTCAATATAAAAATATCATCTGGTAACATGAGAAATACCATGGACTGATAGCATCCATCTTCTATAACAACTTACCAGAAGAAAGTGAAAAATCTTCTATACAGTACCAATATAAATACATCAGCTATGGAATATGGGAAAGCCTGCGAACATCTAGCTATAGTAGATTATGAAAAATGTGAATTATTTTCAGATTTGGAACACAGATTTCTTGCAGCTAGTTTTGACTGTCTTGTCAGGTAATACAGAATTTTAGAAACCAAATGTCCCAAAACTGCAGAGTACATGACTTCTGAGGAAGCACCAGTAAAGATGAAAGGGTTCTTCTGCACTCCAGAGAAAGGCTGTCTCATACTGAACACTAACCATGACTATTACTACCAAGAGCAAGGAGAACTATATTTTAGTGAAAGAAATACTGTGATTTGATTGTATAGACACCATTAAATATATTAGCAGAAGAAATAGTATGATTTCATTGTAAGACACCATTAATTATATTAGTGGAAGAAATACTGTGATTTGATTGTATAGACAACATTGATTATACTAGTGGAATAAATACTGTGATTTGATTGTATAGACAACATTAATTATACTGGTGGAAGAAATACTGTGATATGATTGTATAGACAACATTAATTATACTAGTGGAATAAATACTGTGATTTGATTGTATAGACAACATTAATTATACTGGTGGAAGAAATACTGTGATTTGATTGTATAGACAACATTGATTATACTAGTGGAATAAATACTGTGATTTGATTGTATAGACACTATTAAATATATTAGCAGAAGAAATAGTATGATTTCATTGTAAGACACCATTAATTATATTAGTGGAAGAAATACTGTGATTTGATTGTATAGACAACATTGATTATACTAGTGGAATAAATACTGTGATTTGATTGTATAGACAACATTAATTATACTAGTGGAATAAATACTGTGATTTGATTGTATAGACAACATTAATTATACTGGTGGAAGAAATACTGTGATTTGATTGTATAGACAACTATTAATTATACTAGTAGGAATAATACTGTGTATTTGATTGTATAGAACAACTATTTGATTATACTAGGTGGTAATAATACTGTGTATTT
>NW_013671730.1:22913-28392 GCF_000517525.1 Limulus polyphemus | reverse complement strand
ACTAGTGGAATAAATACTGTGATTTGATTGTATAGACACTATTAATTATACTTGTGGAAGAAATACTGTAATTTGATTGTATAGACACCATTAAATATATTAGTACAATAAATACTTTCACTGTATTGTACAGACACCAATAAATATATTAGTACAATAAACATTTGGATTGTATTGTACAGACACCATTAAATATATTAGTACAATAAATACTTTGATTGTATTGTACATATATCATTAAATATATTTGTACAATAAATACTTTGATTGTATTGTACAGACACTAGTAAATATATTTGTACAAAAAGTACTTTGATTGTATAGTACAGATACCATTAAATATATTTGTACAATAAATACTTTGATTGTATTGTACAGACACCATTAACTATATTTGTACAATAATTACTTTGATTGTATTGTACAGACACCATTAAATATATTAGCACAATAAATATCTTGATTGTATTGTATAGACACCATTAAATATATTAGTACAATAATTACTTTGATTGCATTGTATAGACACCATTAAATATATTAGCACAATAAATATCTTGATTGTATTGTATAGATACCATTAAATATATTAGTACAATAAATACTTTGATTGTATTGTACAGACACCATTAAATATATTAGTGGAATAAATACTGTGATTTTTTTAAATTCTATTATTGACATACTATATAATGTTGACTTTATAACAATGATATTTGTGCAAACATGCCTAATACACTTCTTGTACAATATTCTTAGCATGTATTTACGACATATGACCAAAACAAAGGCCACCCATCCAGTGTTTCTGTTTCCTTGCACAACAGAACTACCACACATTGCTTAGTGTTTTTCAGATGTATATATATATATATATTTATAAACAACTTTAAAAATGCATAATATATAAACAAACCTTTTACTCACTGTTGACCTACTTTTGTAAAAATTCTATAATTCATCTATATAACTTATGAAAATATGCACAAGATTTGACTTGTTTCATTATTGTGATTGTCTGGAAAATAATTATTGTTGAGCTCTCTATATTAATTGATATAATTAATCCACATAAAAAATCAATCATAGTTTGTATTTATTTATAACAGAAACTTGTGTGGAGTAGCAGTGTCTCTCAACTAGTGTATATGTATTACTGAAGTCCAGTGGGCAAATTGCAATGCAGGTTGTGAAGAGATTATATTTTGTGGGCACACCACAACTGTGTTCTGTAGGTACAGCATACTGTAAGGTGAATTCACACTTTTGCAAAGCCATGAAATAGTATGAATCATTCACTGGTCAGCAGTGAGCCTAACTTTGGACAAACAAACACTATTTCACCATACGTGCTGTAATTTCAAACAATGTTATATGGACAAACAAACACTATTTCATCATAATGCTATAATTTCAAACAATCTTAGATGGACAAACAAACAAACACTATTTCATCATACATGCTATAATTTCAAACAATCTTATAATATGCCAGAAAGTTTAATGAATAATAGCATTAGATACCTATTGTTCATGATACAATTTGTAGAGAAATATAAAAATACAAGCATAATGGAATAAGGAAAGGTGTGAATAACAAGATGTGTTATTCAGAACAATAACAAATCAATGAAGTACAAATAACAAAAGATATATAGTTGACACTTTTGAAATTCTCTAACTTTGACAGCATATTTTGTATATTGTCCTAATTGTTAGTTGTGTTTTATAGTGATGTTAGGAATGCTATAACTTGGTATTTCACAGCAGAGTAAGATCCTTGGTGGATCTATAAAGTTATTTTGTATAAAAGTTTTATTTAAAAGCTTTTGTTGTTGTAAATTCTTCCCTTGGCTCTTCATCTGTAGTAAATATTTAAAAAGACAGGAACTAAACTGCTTGTGTTACAAATACAATTTTGCTGAAAAGATATTATGTATGATTTTTTGATTTATATTTATTATTAACTGAAAATTACCAGTAAATATTTGGCAATATATCTTACAAATAATTACCACAATTAAAACTAACAAATAACAGAAATGTAAAACCAGGAGTGAGCTAATACAAAGACATGGTCTGGACTCCAAACATCAATTCACTTTCTTTGTCCAGTGAACAGTATTATCTCATGACTTTTGTTCTCTGATAGCATTGGTTAGCCATTCAATGTAACTGATATTGAAATTCAGCCAGCAAAGGATACTACAGTTCTATATATCCCTATATATATTTAAATATCCCTACTAGCAGGAAACATTATCCAGCTAAAGAACAAAGGATTCAGATAGCTATATAAGATAATAACAGACAAGTTTCACAACATATTGTCATCATGACAGTGAAGAATCTAAATAATCAACAATTTAAAAACAACTATATTACTACAGATGGTAGAGGAAATGATATACCTGCATAACACACCATTTGATGAAAGTATTATTAGCTGAAACGACTTTTTAGATATACATGACTTTTTAAATTTAATGTGAGCATTATTATTTGGATAGCTTACATAGCACAAGTATGCTATTTAGTTATTTTTAGAAGTGATAGTTTGTTTTTGTAATTGTTTATGAACTGTATATTATGTAGTTCAACTGTTATGAATTAGCAATTGTTTAGAATAGTGAAATTATTGCATCATGTTGCTAGAACTTTCTGAGATTTTCTTTGGTTTAATTGAGTATTATTGCATCAGAATATCTAGTATTGCATGGAATGTTCTAGACTTCTGTCAAAGTATAAATAGATGTAAAAAAATAATTACCGAGTTCTAATTCTAGACTGTAATTGTGAGTTTAGTGATAAAAAGTAAGTGGAAAAGACTGACTATTGGAAAATGTCAACATTATTTGAAAGGATGTGGTTGATCAAGAATGTTTTTCTAGCTTTTTATTCTATACATACATGTTTTGAAGTTCAGTTTTAGTTTTTCTGAACAATGTGCTACCAGTAGCATTTATCCTTCTGTCCACTTAAGAGCTATTTTTTATAAATAAAATTTAAATTTTACAACAGAAGAACATAAAACATAAATCAATGTAAAAGAAATACATACCATTATAAAGTTCCATTGTGTTCCTATCCTCTTGTGTAAACTCTTCATTTCTACTGCTGCTCAGGGGAGCAAAGATTCTATGTATACGAAAATGTACAAAAATGAAAATTATAATTACTGAAACAACACAAATCTTTAATTGTAAAATTAAGACAGTTAACCATAGATTATTAAAAATTATTTGTATGATATATTGTCAAATATACAAGTTTCAGTACATTGGCAAAATACTTGACACACATATATATATATATATATATATATGGTTCACACAAAATTCACAACTTATTTGAAGTTTGGTGCCATTACAATTAACCATATGGTTAGAAACATAAAGTATTTCTCTCCTCCCTCTTCAAAAATAACTATTCCAATAATGTGACTATTAAATTAGGTATGACCAAAGGACACAGCATTTTTAAAAAGGGGGTCAAGAAAGTTTAAAATACTCCCAAACTAGAGAGTTCATGACAGTAGTAAAGTGAGATGTTGGTTACAGAGGAGAACCCTTCAACCAGAAAAGCTGGTAGAATGGAACTTAGCAGCTTTCAGGTATATTACTTATGACACCAGACACTTAGGGGGATGAAGAGAGAGTGAATTTAGTCCTATAGTGACTTGTTAGAAGGCATAAAAACAGGTATATAATCTTGTGATAAATGAATACTTCTTATTTACTCTGATGGAAAATTGTGTGAGATAAATTTTGACAATAGTTGCAAAAAATTCAAACTCATTGTTTAGGTATCTCAATTTTAAAATCATCGTTAATTTTCTTGATTGTAATTTCTTTGTTTATTTTGAATAAGTGATAGATTCATTTATTTACAAGCAAAATTTTAATGCTATCAAATTGCAAAAAAAAATTTTTTACATCACCATGGTTCTAGTTAACAAGAACTCCTGGGTCCTGTACATACAAGAATTTGTTGGTACACATGAGGTTTGACCCCCACAGGTACCAAATACACACTGCAAAATGTACCATATGGAAGGCAAGCACAAGTATATTGCCTTGAACTTTGTATCCTAACAAACTAAAAACCTTACAGTTTGCACACAGCTGTCCACAATCAACTGCTAATAAAGTTTCATGAATGACAATAAATTGCATGAAAATAAAGCCACATGAAAACAGCACATAATTAACCCTTTTACCTCAGGTAGGTCAGGGTGCACATGTCACAACCTTTCACAGTTACATTCAAAATTTAATTAAAGTACTATATTATGAATATATATGAATAAATTCAGTATCAGAACGTAGATAACAAATTAAAGTTTAGTATTATTTAAGTTTTGATTTCTTAATGATATAAAGAAATATTTTTAAAAAATCTTAATCTCCCCTAGTATCAGAACTGTGAGTTTGTTACCTATTTCTTTCCTCTTCTCTAATTTTTTTACTACCCCTCTGAGAAATACGAAATTTAATGTAAATTACTGTATAATATTTTTATTATTCATGAAAAGCCTAATTTACACAGCCTTCAATCGTATTTAGTTACAGAGCAATAAAATTGAAAATCAGACCCCTCTTTCAGAACTTGCCAATAGTTCTCTCTGACATTTAAGACTATTATTTATAACCAATAGAAAGCGTATGTTTTTCTTTATCAAATGATGTATTATATTATGTTATTGTCTGTACAGAGATAGTCTATTTTCCTTCCAGTTTGAACTTTATTCCAACAGGAAACACATCAATGAGCTTAGCTTTTGTCGCACAGCTAGAAGGCCAAAAAAAACTGTGATAGTCATGGAACAATATTTCCAACCTTGTAACTGAGTTAGGGTACAGAATATAACATATAAAATATAGTTTTAATAAAAAATAAATTGATATTTATTTAGGAGGCTTCAAGGGTTATGCAAACAATATTTGAAAATTTGAAATGAAGAAAAGTATCTTTAATATTATCATGCAAATTACTTTGCACTTAAAGAGAAACAATATGTAGTGTACATTGTAAATAAAGTTTTTCATTGACACTGAAGAGCTTTTAACCTTTTTTTTCAAGTTTATTAAATGCTACCTATGGGACCCTTGAAAATTAGTTAGTTACTCTTTAAAACAAAAGTTGAGAGTCTGGAACCTTTTACTTTCGAATCATAATGAGAAACCTGATCAAGTCTGGTAGAAACTCACTTTCATACCATTAATAAGTTATTAGTAAGGTAACAATGTTTAAAACTTGGCCCTATTTTAATTGGAGGGTTAACAAATGATAATAGATGTTAATTCAAGTACTTAGATATGTAAAAAATTTGAATAAACTGATTCTATAGAAAACTTAATTGAACTGTAAAACCTTACGGTAGAAAATAAAGGATTATGTATTGTTACGACAGTGTAAGTCATGTGACGCTAATAACACGTCATGAACTTCTAGAACATTCACGTCCCTTCCTGAAATC
>NW_013671730.1:14271-21957 GCF_000517525.1 Limulus polyphemus | reverse complement strand
AAAACGTCCACTGAATCCATTAAGTTATCTTATGATAAGAGATCTACTAAAGTCAGCTTTGTACCAGGAGACAAGGTGTGGTTGTATAATCCCAGGAAGACCAACGGGAAGTCTCCTAAGTTGTCTTCTCCAGGGGAAGGTCCATATGACATAGTGGATCGTCTCTCAGACGTGACTTTCCGGATAAAATGTGGTCGATGAGGTAAGCCAAAGGTGGCGCATGGCAACAGGCTTTGGTGTTATCACATTCAAGGACATTTCAGTTGGAATGAAGTGAACAATGAAACAAATGACGCTGCTGAAGACGTGCCACCTGAAAAAGCCACTGTCGAAGAAGAAACTCTACCTGGTTTAGAGAAGGGAAACAGTGAAGTCCTTGATGAAGGTACCACCACTGATGTGACTGCGAATCTCCGTATTTACCAGGCACCCTCTTTTTTAGTATAACTGAGGTGTTTTTACACCAATGAGTACTTTACAACAGTTATGTCCTGTTGTCTAAAAATGATGCTCTGCACTTAGGGATTGTGGATGCATTATAAAAGTGATGGTTAAATCCCACTGTTTAATTAAAGTAGTAAAAATTAGGAATAGATGCTTTTCACTAGCTGTCTTCTTTCTACAATATTCATTGAAAGCTAGGTGTGGCTAATACAGATATTCTCTGTGTAGCTTAGCTTACTGTCCAAAATGAGCAAGTTATTGTTATGTATCTGCTCGTTTGTTAATATCCCGTAGAAATTCTTTCCAAGAAACTTCGGCAATACAAGTCCTTTTTTGATTAAAACAAGTTTATTCTTTATCGATACAACCTTTTGTAATACACAGAATTTCCATATTCACTTTAAACTTAACAACCTTTATAACACGCTACAAATCACAGCGATTCATACAATTTACTTACGGTGCTTACTGTTCGCTTGACTCAATTATCTATCTCATTAATCCCACTGGTTTTTCCCACCAGGCTTATATACTAAAAAGAGGGCATCTCGATTGCACTCGGGCCTTCATGATCATTATGCAACTTCCACTGTCTTAATAGTAAACACCTGTATCTATTTAAATTTTATTGTTATATTGCACTTAGAACCATGTCTATCTAATAATCCTGATATAAAATTTGTTAAACACTCAGTAAATGTGTAGCTTACATTACTGTATCCAATTGTGTAACATACGAGCTGCTTGCACACATATCTTGTGAAGAAGTTTTATTACAGTTATATATATATATATGTGTGTGTGTGTATATATACACATATTTTTCTCTTCCCTAATTAAACCTAATAAGTTTATAATTTTTACACTTTAGTTACTATAGCTTATCAGCATCAAGGCATTATATATCTACTTTATAAATGTTTATTCACTCACTCACTGAAACATTTCTCAGCTAATCTTTTGTGTCTGATGGATGAAGTATACATAAATTTTCTTCTTATGTGTTAAGTGGGGTAAATGTCCAGAGAAAATGTTGTCCATGCTGTTGTTCTCATTTAGTTTGTGATACAACGTGTTTAATTTCAATATGTGGATAATGGAAACAAGTGTTTTGTCTACTAAACATCAACTCTGGTATTCATATTTCAAACCTTAAGCGACACATGGGTAAAATAGCCAGATCTCACACTCGTAAGGTTCAGGTATAGCCATCCTTAATTTTCAACTGTCTAACAGAATGAGAGAAACTAGTCAGCAGTAGCTACTGTCTATGCAACTATCCAAAACTAAACAATTGAGTTCACTGCCACAGTTATAGTACTCATCTAACCAAAAGTATGGAATGTGTTCCACAGTATTTTATATTTTGGACCTTCTGACACATAAGACTAGGCCAAAGAATATGAATATTGACCAAATCTTTCTTGTGTTCTTCAAAGCTTTTAGGACTACCTTCTTGCCTTATTATTTTGATATTTCAGTATCCTGTTTATTGTTTTATTGCATTAGTGTAAATAGTAAACTGCTGTCTTCAGTTTCCCATGATGAAAGTGACAATATGTATATTTGTGTCATATCATATTTTCTTTTATTTGTTATCAAATATTAATGTTAACATTTTGAAATATCTGGCTAAGTTTCAGAGCTTGGTGAAGTAAAAAATTCTGAGTTGTTCAAGCTCAATTTCCAGAAATTAGGTATTTACAGTTCATTATAGAAAGTAAAGCTAAAGAAAAACGTCCCAACATTTTCTAAGAGATAAAAATATTCTATAGCGAGATTGTACAAGTGAGTGTGATTGATTAACCACAAAAAATCAAAATTGTGTATGTGACCTTTTGAACTTGGATAATAAGGTTAATAATAAAGGTTTGTATGTTTTGAGATATCTTTTGTTCTAGACACTTCATCCCACTTAGTATTTCAGTCAGTAATCATGGAATTATTAAATTATCTGTAACAATTCAATTATAAGTCAAGTTGTTGGTCTTTATATATTTTCTGCAAATATTTTCTTATGAATGTATTGCAAAGTAGAAAAAAGGGTTACTTCAGACAATGCATCTGTTGAAATCAGTTAGGTGAGATGACAGGTAATTTCAAAAATGAACTAAAATAGACTAAGTCAACTGGATATTTTTTAATCTACATTTCTTCAACCGATATCTAGTTCAGAAATATTTTATTTTTCTTGTCTTTATATAAATTAAGATTCTTTATTTCCTTGAGAATTTTTCCTTTTTCAGTTTTCGTCAATTATTCAGCTTTTTTAATATGTTAGATCTTGATTAAGTTTTTTTGTCACAAATTTTTTAAAGTCCATTAAAATGAAGTTCAGTATTTTTCAGTATGTTTGTTGACTTCTTTTTAAGAAGTTAACATTACAAATCATTTTGCTAAGTCAGAAAATTCAGTATGTAATGAGTTTGTTTAATTTAGCAGGTACAAGCAAGCAACAGTTTTAGGAAGGTAAAAATACAATACAGGAAAATCTGTTTACATTACCATAACATTTGAGTTCATACAACCACATATAGACTTTAAAAAATAATGACTTGAAAAAATGTAAAAAACGAGAGAATCCCCCATTCAAACAAATTACAATTTATTTTTCAATATCTACTATGTTATCTACTACACACGCTGTCAAGTAAAACTGGTACTGGATAATGATCAATTCATAAATTATATATTTGCAGAGTTGATCTATGGTATAATTTTAACTTTAGTTTCTTTTGCACAATCATCTGAGGAATGTGTTAAAATATGATAAAACATAAACAATTTGGTATGTTTTATACACCAAATTTTCATAGATGTGAGCTCTTCACAAACTCAATGTCCCGTATGCATCCAAAGCTAATTCACACACTATAGTAGAGTTAAGTTGTGGTGAAAGGCCATTCCTTGAGTAGGACATTAGCTTAGGTATTACAAGCAACATCAGTGCGTTGCTGCATGAAAAACTGAATAGCTGTTGAGCATTTAATGGTCCATGTACTGATTATGATTATGCAAAGGAGAAACTTTACATCATACATTATTTACTCTACAGAATTTATCAGAATGAATTATACAGTAGCTTCACTTACTTAGTAAATGCAAGTTCCACTACTCGAACAGTTGCCAGCCATATAAATGACACATGATTTACACTTGTGTATTTAATAGCAAGGGAACCCACAGAAGCCTTGCTTGTAACAGGGTAGCACATGTTACAATGTAGCCTTAAACATTCACAACCATAGAACCAACAAAATCTTTGATTGGATCTAGTGAAAAACTGGCTTCATTCTCATGAAGAGTCATAAACATGGAATAATATAACAAGTGTGGAAATTCGGCATGATTTTCCCTACCATACATAAAATTATGGACTATGGAGAGGTTCTCTTTGGACATAGAGAATGTTTTACCAAGTAAACATTTGCCAGTTCTTAATTTGTTAACAAAATGGCAAAACTAACATGATTTGGTCTGCCACAATTAAGATTATTACATTAACTGAGACCTTGACTGGATCTGGGGACATTTGTATGGTTATGTATAAAACTATTTAAATGGAAGTCTAAGATGGTGTGGAAGACACAGCAATTTTCAGGAAAACACTGATCGTGTCCACAAACTTGCAGCATATCAATAACATATATTACACTTAAGTAAATTACCATTCTCTTATGAGAAAGTATATTGGACTTATGAGCTAAAATGCTTCACTAATAGACTGTGATAACTCCCAACCTACTGTATTCTGGTCAGTTGCTAGTAGCACAAATTGTATGACTACAAAACTCTTAATGGATAAAAATCTTGAGAAGAAGTGCAATGAGATGAGTTGTTACAAAAAATGTTAAGTTCCTTCAGCTGTGTGGTCTGAAAACCTAAATATTTGAGTCTGTAGCAGTTGTAAGCCATCTATGGAAGAGCATTTTTCAAAAATATTACTGGATATTAATACCATGATATAACTTATAAGCATGAATGGGACAATAAGAAACTTTCAAGAAGTACAACTCTAGTGAGTGAAGTGGAAGAATCATAATACAACTATATACATTAACTCTTTAACTATGAGCTCCATCGATTTGACTGAGTCCATGATATCATAGTGACCTTTATAATTTCCAAACTATAACTACAAACATGCTTTGTGTATCTTCATGAAATTTTACAAACTTTCAGTAGACTTAAGAACTATTTGCAGACAAATTTTTAATGAAGAATTTTCGCAAAAAAATATCACCATGAATATATTAAGTCAAATTGTTGACTGCTTTGAGGGAAAAGTGATTTTCATGTTAAGATCAATATTACTTTTCTTAAATTGAGAAATCTCATTTTCTAAAAGCTTTAAACTTGTAACAGTATACATCTATTTATACTTAAATTTTACTGTTTTAATGCCCTTTGAACAATGTTTAACTATTATTCTTTCCAAACAAGTAGTAAAACACTTAGCAAACATGTAGTTTACATTATCCTATGGAATCACATAATGAACAAACTATTTTCAAGTTGCTCGTGAGTGTACCTCATGAAAATTTATTATCATTATTCATATTATTAAAACTGTCGTTATCTCACTTAAAAAGTTTCTAATTTTTACATTTTACTTACTTTTATAATAATAAATAAAGAACAGAGATGAAAAACAAGAAATAAAGCACTTACCTGGATATTTCTTTTTTTTGCTGTCGACTGTCAATGAATCTTAACCCTACTTTTTATACTAATGGTACTACTGCACTAAATGATTTTTATTTAATTAAATGATGCATCAAAGAACAAAGAATAATGACATGCAAAAAACAAACAATGTCCCATAACTATCACAATTTTCCTGGCATTCTAACCAAGCTACAAGACCCATTAATAATTCATCTAAGCTCATCAATGAATTTCCTGTGGGAATAAAGTTTGAACTGGAAGCAAAGTAATCAATTCTCTGTGCAGAAAAACAATGTAATAAAACATTTCATTTGTTAGATTAAAACCTTGGCCTTCTATTTGTTATATCCCTCATCCATAGTAAAGATGTGTGTCACTAAACTGGATGGAAAGGATGCACATCCAAGTTGAAATTGGACACACTAGATGATGTTCAAAAGACTAGGGCATATCATACCATACTCAGCAGGACAGGTCCAGTCCAAAACCAGGTGACATCAGACATTCATCTCCCATTCCACGGTAGGAGTAGGGTTTCAAACATCTTCATCTCAAGACCAGGAACCAGGATAGAACATGACTTCGTTTCCGCCATCCCAGCTAGGGCACATGTGTGCAGACTCAGTACATAACCTACTCCAGGCCACCCAGGAACTTGACATCTGGATAACAGTAAGAAGGAGGAATGCAATGTTGTGGTTAACTCCAGTCCAAAACCAGGTGGCATCAGGAAGTTTTCATCCATTCCATGATAGGAAGAATTCCCTACCAACCATGTATGAGGACTTATGTTGGCTGATCCTATGCTGATTCAACACCAGAATGATTGGGAACCAAGATTCAGGCAATAGTAGGATGGAGGAAACCAAGAAGGAGGGGTGTACTGCATGTGGTGGATTCATCCACTCTAAAACAATCAACACCAAAATAATACCATTGCCCTACTTTTGACTGAGTAGAACCAGTAACTCTCAAGTGGCTAGGAATTGGTAAATGTCAAGGACTCTCATACTCCACAGGAAGGGGATGGTGGTAACAACATGCAAACAGTGCAATGGGTGACCACAAAACCCTATTTTGAAAAGCAGACTGGTTCTGGTTTATTCAACTCATACCAGAGGTATAGGCACCAATCCCAATGCTTTATTCATGATAGTCCACGAGTTGGCACAGTCTGATGCAGCCTTATTTATGAAGCAGGATACTGCAAGGTGACCTTCAACAATTTTGTGAAACATCCCATCTCTTTAGGGAGCTTTACAGACTCATAAAGTCATATGGTGTGAATTTAAATTTCACTATATCTGGGCAGATGTAGAAAGTACCAGTGTAAAAATAATAAATAGAAAAGTAACTGGTGCGAATAATGGTGACGGGCTGCAAGTGATAGCTAGCAGATGAAGAGTGTAACAAATTAATTGTTATGTATTTATTTTTTATATGAACGTTGTGCAGATTAAATTTGTATTTAAAAATATGTGTAACTTATAGTGTAAGATATGTATTGCATAAAACCAATTTGTCATATATTTAATTTAATGAAAACGTTTGTTTGGAATGATTTTATATTTAAAAATGTGTCTAGCTTACAATGTGTTAGTTATGTATGGTGAAACTCCCACCAATTCTCCAAGATTGTAGAATATTCGTGAATGCAGGAATTGACAATATATCCACTTCCATAACTGGTTAAATATACAGTTCATTATTGTTATCCGAACTTTCGAGAAAACATTTCTCGCACCTATAAAACAAGCAAGGTGACACGCCAAAAAGAGAGAGCTTATAAATCTGCAAGGAACCTGTTATAACCATGAATACTATAATTATACCCTTATCAACTAGAAAATATACAACATTTGACCAGGAACAGTTATAAATTTCGAACGTCAGTGGATTCTCATTGGACGTTAGTGGTTTTATGAAAATATTATCTTACTTCTATGGTCCAACAATTCGGTGTCTGACAAAGCTAGTTAGCTTCTTGCCAATTGTACATACAACGACTTCAATTTAACTCGCTGGATATCATAGAGGTTCTGAACTAAGAAGAAGATTTGGGTTGTTTGTAAGTTAGTGAAATTTTTGTTTTATAAAACTTTGCTTATGGTAACTATTTGTAATAACTGTTGTTGTAAATTGTAATGTTGTATACATATATATATATATATTAATACGTATTTGTGTGAAAAACGAAGACAGTGTGTGTCTATCTTGTTGGCAAATAGCGTAAATTAACTAAAATATCAACTTCGTACTATTTTTAAATTCTAAATATGTAACAGGAGACAGCCAAATAATGCAAAAATGAGAATACAAATGTGTGAGGTATTGTCTACATGCCAGTTTGCATGATTTCCTCTAATGGACAATAGAAGTGGGCAGCCAGAGAAAAGGTGAGATGATGTATCTGGCTGGAAGATACTCAAAAAGGATGAAGAAGGATAAAGAAGAAAAGCAAGATGAATAAGCTGTCAAATCGATCGTGTAAGGGTGATGGGTGATAGGTCACAGGTAGATGAAGAATTCCATGATATAAAAAAGGAGGAAGGAGATTCACAAAAGGAAACAATG
>NW_013671730.1:1677-13973 GCF_000517525.1 Limulus polyphemus | reverse complement strand
TCGATCGTGTAAGGGTGATGGGTGATAGGTCACAGGTAGATGAAGAATTCCATGATATAAAAAAGAGGAAGGAGATTCACAAAAGGAAACAATGCAGGTGACGTAACAATGTAAAGCGCAAACTGGACAAAGGAGATGATCAGGATACAATGAAAATACAAATGAGAGATGGAGGGGAGGGAAATAAGATTGAAGGTGATGTCTCCTTCACAAACCACTCTTGGAAAAACAAACTATGAACTGGATAAAGGAGAACATAAGTATGATTACAGAGGATATGAGAGATGTAAAGAGGAAAGATATCTGAACTTCGATATCCAACTGCAAAGAGGAGTAAGAAACTACATTGTAAGAGAGAGGTGATAAAATGAGCAAGTGAACAATGGTTCGATTGGAGGAAGGGTAAGGACATAAAGGAAAATTTGACAGGGTGGACAAATCAAGCAAAAAGAACAAAACAGGAGAGAAATTATGGGAGAGGGAAAATTGTGATGGAAAGGGATAAATGAAAAGCCACCCTATAACCCACAATGGTAGCAACTGATAAACCATTGTTGAAAAGTCAGAAACCATGGTTCACAGAGAAACTTTGGAAAATGCACTATTTTTATAGCAAATATTTAAGGAAGAATGGCAGACCAATCAAGAGAGAAGGGAGGCTACCGATGTAGAAAGTCTGGATCGTCTGGGAATGAAAGGAGAAAAGCAGCACTCGAAGCTAGAGTGTAGTGACAATGGGATGAAATATGGAGGACTGAGATTGACAGAGAAGGGATCCAGAAAGTGGAAGAGGTGTTGGAATAGACAACTGAAGATGGTTCTGGAGTGAAAACCACAGTTGATCAGGCCAGAATGGGGAGATGAGAAAGACTTAACATGGAGTGGCTTGGATAAGGAGGAGAACACAAGGAAGAAGATGGATAGAAGGATAAGTGTAAAGATAAAGGTTGGTCAAATCTTAATTGAAGGCATCTACTGCCAAAGCATGTAGAATTAGAAACCAAAAGAAGGGCAGTTTGGTATTGAAATTAGTGGCAAATGCATCGAGAAGAGGAGTAACAAATGGGTAATATTACCACCAAAATACCTGAGGAGGAAAAGAACACTCCATAGGCAGAATCTTTTCAGGAGAAAATAACTGATTAACCTGAAGAGTTAGAGCACCAAGGATGGGACATGCAAGTGGATAAATTTGCTGAGACTGGGCCCAGAAAAGGAGATCAACATTTGAAAGCCCAGCGAATGGGAACAGGTGATCCCATGTCAATTGATGTAAGTGGAGAAAATGATCCAATGCCCGACAAACTGCAAGAAATTCAAAAATATTGATGTGAAGGGAAAATTCGTCTACCATCCAATGAATATAAATCTCCTAAGAATTCAGACATGCTTCCCACCCTTCAAGAAAAGCATCTGTAAAAATGTGCAAATCAGAATGGTGATGAGACAGAGGAACTCAAGATGAAGTGTTGTCTCTGTTAAGCCACCAAGCAAAGTTAACTTGTAGAGAAGGAGGAAGGAGTATGGTAGAGCCCAAGGGATTCTGCATGAGATTCCATTGATCATGCATGTGTACATGATCCCAGGGTATGAGGGCTTCCATGGAAGCTTAGATCCTCAGAATCTCATACACAGGTAAAGATGGAGAGGATTTGACTTTGGAAACTAAGAGCTCCATTGATCTCATATAAAGAAGCAATGCTTGGGGCCTGTTGAGGTAGAAGTTGAAAAAACACCCCCAAATTAATAAAATACTGCATAGGGGTGAGACAGAACTTCTCCAACTTGACAAGCCATCCCACACAAGCTGCTTCTTGTAGTAGGAAGTGAGTATGATTTTGAGGGGCTTGTTGGGATGGAACTAACAGGTGCCAGTCATCCAAATAATGACTAAAATGCAAACCTTGAGTGTGAAGATGGCAGGCATAGGTTCTAACCACAAGAAAGAAAAGATATGGAGACAAACGCAGGCTGAAAGGTAGAGCATAGAACTGAAATATCATGAAAAAAACTGAAGGTAACATCTGGATGCTGGATAGATTGCAATATGACGGTAAGCATCCAAGACATTTACCTTGGTCATCCAAAGATCTGGAGTGAACAACCAACAAAGGATAAGGAAAGACTCCATCATGAGCCATGGGAGGATGAAATGGTTGAGGTTGGAAAGATCAATGATAGGATGCCAATCTCTGGTTTTCTTGGGAACTATGAACTGGGAATAATATCTTGGAGAAGTGAGAAGTACCTGTTTGACAGCATCCTTGTGCAAAACTGGCATGAAATGGGATCCTGTGAAAGAGGAAAAAAAGCAATGTTTTGTGGAGATAATGGTGGAGGATAGAAAAACAAATGGAAAATCCTTCTGTTAAAACTCAAAGAACTCAGGGTTCTGTAGCAAACAGATGTCACAGGTGAGCAATTCTGGCTAACTGTGACCCCACAGTGTCCAAACCAAATAAGTAGTCAACAATGCAACTAATGTTGGAAACCATGATGATGGACAATATAATGAATTGCTGTATAAACCTGGAAAGGTGGTACTGGTAATGGAACAAGACACAGGAATGGGGTAAAAAAGGTATGGGAAAGACGAGAAACCAGAGGAAAGGGAGGATTGCTGACATGCAGCCTCCACCCGAGTCTCCAAAGTATCAAGAAGATCCCCAGAAACCAACTGTTGTAAAAATAAGGACAAGATGGAGCATTCCCATATAGGAAGCAGGTAGATGCATGTGAGACAAAAGGGTGTCCCTACCAAGGAAATCCCAACAACAAAAAAAGCCAAGTATGAAGTGGTAAGGTTGAGAAATATAAAGAAAATATTTAAGGGTATCTGCTGAAAAACTCTCAAGTGAATGGTGGATAACCTCAAAAAGGAGGTGAATGGAAGAGAGATAATGGAAGACAGTAGTGAGGGTGAAACGTATACAGGAAAACTGAGCTGGAGAAAATCGTAGTATAGTCTCGGCGTTGGAACTTCAGGCCTGAATCAGATATTCCAAGATCTGAAAATCTAAAAATGGAACTTCTACCTTATGATAAGCTAAGACAAACATGGGGAAGAGGGAAGGAACCATAAAACAATAGGTAACATATCTGGGAAATCATGTCCAAAAACGTCCAACAATGGATGAGGGTCCTCAAAAGGGGTAGCAAAGAATGGTACTACAAAGACTGGCCATGGGTAAAGGTTGTCCAAATCCTCTTTGTCCACAACAGAATTCCCTGGGAATTGGAGATCTGGCCAAGGCTGCAGAGGAATAGCAAAAATCAAAATAGTTTCCAACTCCTGACACACCATGGCTGAAACCTCTTCCACATAATTAGTATTCAGTAGTGGATCAGTAGTGGCTGGATACATAAGAGGTTGTTGTCGTAATAGTAAATTCATAATTCATAATGTGGAAATGAAAAAAAAAAAGAACATTCCACAAACATTAAGTCACAAGCAAGTGACAACAAACAAAGAGTTGTCAAAACTGAGGATTAACTGAAAGTGCCCAATAGAATTATAAAGAGAGAGAGCAAAATTTGAGCAGAAATGCACATTGGAATGCCAAATTGAAAAGTGATGATAATGCTCTACAGTATAGTGGGAGTCAGTTGTGCTAGGAGGGTGTGTCACACTCCTATTGGTGGAAGGTTGTTGCATGCTACAGTGCAGCTATTCCAATGTGAGGGTTGGTGGTAGTGCAAGGCTAGTGGTGAGCAAATCTTCCACATATAGCGGACAGCATAAATAAAAAAAAAAGCTATTATCTAAGTAGAGGTAAGGTATTGTATCCAAACTATGCGATCACTGAAAGATTTTCACAATGATGTTATGTAGAAAATACTGTTTTCGTAATGAAGAAGGGTTGACAGGTTTATTTGTTTGTTGGATTTCACAACAAAGCTATGTGAGGGCTATCTGTGCTAGCTGTTCCTAATTTTGAAGTGATAGATTTGGGAAGGTAACTAGACAATACATCAACCACTATCAAATCTTGAGCTACTCTTTACCAAGATTTACATACCAAAAAGTAGGATTTGGCTGTCACTCTTATAACTTACTCAGTGCTACAAAGTGTGGAGCACAATTTTGTTCTTGGTGATAACAGGTCATGAAGAATGAATCACAACCTTTACAGTTTGACACACTAACCACTGGAATATGAGAAAGAGTCAAAACTGTCATAACAGCAAAGGATGAACCAATATTTAAACATCATTATAGGCTGATTTCTACCATAAAATAATCATTTTTGCACTATCCTCATAAAAGGAATCTTAAAAGTTAATAAAGATATACACTAAACAACACTATCCTCAAACTGGCCAAGAAGTGGTCAGCCCCAACTTGTCACAACCAAAATAAATCTTGGTATAACAGGAGAAGTTGAAAACTACTCGTGGACAGTTTCATAATTTTCATTAATTTGTTTGATATTTTCTGAACTCATATTAAACAAAGATGGGTCAAACCTGATTTTAGGTTTCCCTTTATGTATTTCTCTCCCAATACTTTGTCAAATTTATATACAAAATGCAAGAATCAAAGAAGGAATAATTAAGAATAAAGATTAACAATGAACACAAAAAATTGAAAAGAGGTTTGAAATCCTCAAATAGTCAGAAACAATCAGCAGGCAAAAATATAATCATTTTTAATTGAAAATCAAAGCATAATTATAATACTAATATAGTTTAGGTCACATAATTGCAGCACAATTCAATATGAGGCATACGTACCACAAAAAAAGGAATAATAAACTCTAAAATATACACATATACACACACAGAAAAATATTCCATGTTTCCATGACTTACAGAAGAAAATAACTTACCCATAGAATCCTAGGGAAAATATCCTACAGTTAACCTGTTTTGTGAATACAAACTCCACTTCACAGTGATTATCTTCCCATACTTTACCATTCCACCTTGAACACTAAAAGGGACAAAATCTGACTTCAATGATACATACAAAAATAAAAGTATGTATTATTAAATACAGAAAATATGGCCATAATGCTATTATAAAAATATCACTTTTCAAAAACAATATAATTGATGAATTAGATTAACTTCAAATTTATTTTGAAAATTCAATACTGGTATGAAGGAAATTTTGATGTCATTTATGTGGAAATTCATTTTTTAAGCATCATATCTCTATTAAGACATCTATTATAAAGGGAAAAATCTGTTTGTGTTTTCCTTTGAGACAGCAAAATAGAATAATTATAAATTACAATACTTATATTTACGACCATAATGTCAAATAAACTAAGTTCTATTGCAAAATGAGAGTTAATTTGCTATTTAACCTACTGTTCTCAGTTTACACAGATCAAGAACAATGTGTAATCTATTGCAAACAACAGTGTAAATAAGTTAAGACATAATGGTTTTAGAAAACAATAAATTTATTTATACTTTGTACAAAAAACTGCCTTTCTAAGAAAATGTTCCTTTATTCATGAATTAAAATTACTTTAGTGTAAATTAAATTTTTGCTCTGTAAGAATTACACTTCTAAAAGATCAACACATCTCACTTGAATCAGTTTAGATTTTAGTATTTTTATAATAATAGTTCAACAATTAATTTTTATAACTGTCTTTTTGAAGTAATTTCATTTTCTAATTAATTCATTTTTGTTATTTTAACTACAGTCACATATACATTAGTATGGTCTTGAAAAAGGCATTTTCAAGTTACTATCACTTGCATCTTAGAGGTTATGTTAAGGAGCTTTGAAATAATGATACATTATCCATATATTTACTTGAATTTAATCTGTTTGGAACCAAAACTTTTGGTTAGTCTTTATTAAATGTCTTTTAAAACATGGGCTTAAGCCTTTTAAAGTGATCAATTACATACTTTATCTAAAATACTTTTAAAATTTTATTTTTCATAACTATTGCTTCTACTCTAATTGGAAAATTTATTTTTAATGTTTTGGTTTAGAATATGCTTACCTTAAGTGTCTTTAAATATATATATATATATATATTTTGTTTGTCTGTACTCATAACATCAATTATAACCCAACATCTTTATAATGACAGTTTCTTTCATGAGACTACTATTTCCATTTGACTTTTTTTTTAAAGGTAATGCTTGTATTCTATCACATGGTGTGTGAAATATCTATTTTCTCATATTTCTAATGGGGTTTCTAATTACTCTTCCTAAATATATGAAGTAATATTTTCATTATTTAAATAACGTGGTTCACTTCATTTCATAAAAAGCAAAAACAAACAACATATTACTCTAAATAAATCTTCACACTCAATAAATATACTATTTCAGGTCTAATATCTGCAGTTAAGTGAAAACATATTTCATTATCAATGAGAAAGTCTGTTTTAACATGAAACTACACTGTGCTCTGTCCTTTACAAGGAATCAAACCTTGGATTTTGGAATCGTAAGTTCATAAGCATACTGCTGTCCCATTGGGAACAGAATAGAATTTTTCTAAACCTTTACACGTTGGATTATTTTTGATTAAATCTTGAAACTATTTGCTACCTTAATCATCTTTTTTTGTTTTGTTGAACTACACAAAAAACTAGATGACAGCTATCTTCACTAGCCATCCTTAACTTTGAAGTCTTAGACCATGGGACAGGAGGCTAATCAACACTACCCACTGCCATCTCTTGGGCTACTTTTACAAGGAATGAACAGTGGGATTGACTTTAACATTATAATACCACCATTACTGAAAGACAGCATGTTCAACAATAGGTTTCGATCTCACAACCTACAGATTATGAGTCCAGTGTTCTAATCACCAGACCACTTTTGTTTTTGTATTTGTGTGAAAACATAAAGACCTTCTTAATCATTTAAGTTCAAACATGAAATTTTTTAGTACTAATTTCAAGGTCATTTCTAGCTTTTAATGACTCAAGTTATCATACAAAATTAATAATTCAGAGAAGAAAAATACAAACTTATGGTTGAAACCCTGATTTCAATGTGATGAGCATGTTATAATTATAAAACTAGCTATGTTAAAAGGGTCAATGTGGAAAACCCTCTACACTGATACACTAAATTATAAATTCTATGTATTACATTACTAAATAAGTTTGTAAAAAATGTACCTGATCAATACAGTCTATGCTCATTTTATAAAATTAAAGAAAAAACACATGACTGGCTTTTTATCACAAGACTACCTAATAAGAGATCATGCTTAATTTGGCCAGAATTTTATTGAAATTATTGATAGATTATGTATTGTTATTTTTACACACATACTATATGAAATTTTGGCAGTAATGAACCAAGTCAATGAATAATTGACATTTAATTCTCAAACTTCTCATTATATTTTAACTGCAAGAAAAGTTATACTGAAAAGTAAATAATAAATTAACTTTTACTTCTGGAAAACCTTTTAAGTTTGATTATTTGAATAAAAGTAATTTGAGTTTTAAATAGAGTTTTAGTCCTGATGAATTAATTAAGGCTTTACTTTAATGATTATGATAACTATTCAAGTAATATTCAGATAATAATTTGTGTGTTTCACCCTTAATTTCAATGTAAATAATAGTTATCCACAAAATAACAGCATTCATTAAGTGCAGCTACATAGGACAAAACTGAGCTATAAGTACAGCTCTTTGAGCTGAAAAAGTAAACTGTTACTTGTGCAATGTCATATCCAACTGACCTCAAAATGGCAACCTAGCTTGAGCACAGAAATTAGCCATGTTAGATGACTTCTTACAAGTGCAGCCATAAGGGCAAACACAAGTGTATTTCTATCCAATATCACCTTATAAGTTGCCATATATGAATCTGTATTTATGTCATCAACAAATGCCTGCAAATATGTGTCAAATCAAGTATTTCTCTTGTAAAAACCTTTTTTTTTCTTCAGTATGTGTTTTTGCATTACAAGTCTACTTCCAAATCACCATAGTTATTTCATTTCTTCAAGTTGCTTTTATGATAAGTATCAACCTCAGAAAATATATCTGTTTTAATGTCATCCTCAACAGATGTTTCTTTCTCTTCCATCATGGTTTTGTCTCCTCCACTACTGTATTTCTGAGTAAAGTGCCCCATGTGTGCTCTACAATTGTTCTGACCCCAAATAATAATTGTTTTGCTTTAACCAATGGCAAAAGAACAAAGGGACATTAATGACTTTTATTATAATGGGATTGTTGAGCACAAACATTTATAGTTTCTCCTGAGTAGTGTGTGCTATACCCATCATGTTCATGAGTTACTAATAAACTATTCACAAACATTATTAGTTGCTAATGAAAACATTAAGAGTTTTAACTAAACTTATCTGACAACTAGAAAAGACACATTCATTGAAATTTTATAATCAGAAGCTACTACTGTAATCTTGGGTCAGAATTTATTTAAGCAGCTCAGAAAAGTTATCTTGATATGAGCTACATTAACTAATTTAAGTTGGCTAGGGATTAGATATTTAACTGGCTATAAATTATTTTATAGTTGTAAATGAACTGGTAAATAAAATATATGTCAGGTTGGCTATCTTCTATTGCTGAACTTGGAAGCTTTAGTTTGATTACAGTAGCTGGTCTGGTAAGTTATGGATAGTAATATTTATGAAGAGGTCTAGCAAGTGATTCACTATTGTTAATGACAGACATGGTATTTAATTTATAAAACAGTGGTAAAATGTAGTAATGAAAATCATATTTTTGGACCTAAATAAAATTAGTTTTAAATATGAACGAGTATGAGAGAATCTTGAAATGTCATATCTTGATATGTTACCATGATACTTTGCTCTAAAAGCTTCAATTATATGAAGCAACATAAAATAAGTAAATTTCCAGCTTACAAAATTTTCTTGCATTATAGATAAACTGTAAAACATACCTTAAGATTTTCAAGTCTTCTAGCTATTGGAAATGACATATTCATCGGATACATTTTTTCCAAAAACGTGGAATTAATTTCGAAATACCTTGGTATTACACTAACTACTTCACTGATCAACTTGCTGTCAGATCTTGGAAAAAAATACACTGCAGCTTCCAAAGAAAAATGAATGAAAGAGATACAAATCCTCTCAATTGGTGAAGGAGGAACAATGAAATTAATCTGGAGAAGAAAAAAGGGAACAACAATAAATATATATATATATACATATATTATTTTTTTTCATGACAGTCTAAACACACACAGAGATAAGTTTGTATTTATGGTTTAATAATAATTGCTGATATCTCTCTCCTGCTGGTATATGTTTACACTGGTGTGCTACACTATAAAATAACTCTGATACATTTAAAAATGATTAAAATAATTTGACTTATTTTTCTAGAGTTGACAAAATTTTCAATTCCTACTTTCTTCTTAAAGTATAATTATACTCATAAAAGCTTAAAACAAGCTAAATAATAATGAATTTAAATATGTTTATTTTATTTGCTTTATTTATAAAGTTCATACTGTTTAAACATTTTTTACCATACCTACTGACATTTTATACTAAAAAAAGTTGTGCCAGTTGAACATATTGAGAGATTAAGCACATAATTTCAGTTTTAATTAGGGGTGCTTTAACAGGAGGCTTTGTCTATAAAATAACTATTTCACAGTAAATTAGTAGTGCAGTAAAAACAAATTAATAATCTGTTGTAATTTTCTTTACTTGAAATTAAATACTATAATAACCAAATTATTATATAATGTTATCAGTCACATATATTGCAACCATTAGTAAACATATATCGACTGTTTTATTTCTGACATTACTACTGCAAAGTTTACATTTTGACTTTATTATTGAAATTACTAAATTATAAAGTTAAAGGGTGGACATATGGACAAGATATTTAAAATACATGCAGTTGTTAGGCTATTCTATGGCATTAAGTTGAAACATTAGTGAAAAGACATGGTCAAGGATTGGTGAGAAGGTTAATGTTATTGTTGTTACTCAAAGTACTATCTGCATTATGTCTACTGTGAGGAATTGAACCCCAGTTGTTGTTTTTTTGCATTGTATAACTATAAAGTTCCAACAGAGAATTAAAATGTTACAGATTATTTAGGCTACTGTAGTGGTTGTCAGTCTCATCAGAAAAAAAAAGCAAAAACAAACATATGATACCATCTGAACTTCCAAGTCATCCTTGATAGTGACTGAAATTATTGACCTAAAAGAATATTTTGAAACCAGTCACTAAAAATTATTCAAACTTATTTGAAATTAATTCATAGGAAATACAACTAATGAAACAGTGATTCAATAAATTTTCTCATTACCTGTAACTGTGTACATTTCATAGTCAAATGAGGCATATTTTAAAAATTAAAATCACCACCACTTAAGTCCATAATGCTTTTAAATCTTATTAAAGAAAATAAAGCAAAATTAGTCTATGATTAATGTTTGCTCATATTGTATTAGAAATCACATACTCTGATCAGATGAATACTGGAGTTCTATCACCTGTTATTGGTCCAGTTAGATCAATGTTAGAGACTATGCACATTTTGTTTAAAGCACAACTTTACTCATTTTCATATCAAAAGTTGGTTTGAGACTATATAACTCTAAAACTAGATTTGACTCATTCTACGAATCCAATACTATTATTACCTGAATGTTGATCTATAAAGGGAATGCTATTAAAATCAGTTTTTGGCTATACTCTTGGTAATGTTCTGCTATTTAACTCCATACCTTGATAGTAACATGTATTGTAATCATCTAAGTTAAAGTGTCAGAGTTGTTTAATAGGTTCTCATTGGCCACAGGAATATTTTGGGGAAGTTTACTGTTGTTACACTTTCAACAAACATTAAATCTGCCACAAAACTTGAGCCCGTTAACTAGTGTTTGTGTGTTTCCTAAATGAAATATTTTTTTTTTATTGCTAATTTCATTAACAGTTGCAGTTAGATCTAAGTGTATTGATTCTTTATTTTATTTATTACAAGAGAAAGTGTCCATCCCCAGTGATGGGAAAATTTTAAGTTAACCTATCAATTTAAATTATTTCATGAACTTTAAAAAGGTTAATTGTGTTACATTCTTGGTTTCACTCAGAGCCAAAGTTCTGAGCTACTTATACCACCCACCAAGTAAAGTAATTGTTGAACATTTCAGTCATGCTAAGAGACATTCAACAATAATATACAGTAAATCTAAATTTTTATTCTTTAAGTTATGTCACATTTTAATATGTGAATGATAGTGTAGAATATCCTGTTTTTGAAATAAAATTTGCCATCAACATTATTCATGCCTGTTGTCCCCTCATTTAAAAAACGAATGTTGAGCTTTGCCTGCATGCTCAGCTATTCAAACGCAGAACAAGTAGCAGCCACCATAAAGGGAGACAGACACCATGGTTCGCAATATGTATAAGATTATTACATTTATATTATAGATATGGTTTTGTATTGTTAGTTTAACATGTATATATTTAGGAGTAAACTAAGTCTTCAAATTAGATGAATATCATGCATTATTACTGGAATCATGGCCAAAAGTATCATTAAGAGTGAGATTATCCAACTGATAACACAATGGATCCTAATCTTGATAAATAAGAATGTAGGAAAAAATAAACTGAATTAGCTATACTAATTAACAGGTTGATTTTCAGTTTCACTCTAAGTAGGTAGTGTGTTCTGAGTAAAAGTTAATATTATTTAAATTTGTGAAAGATTATCCCTTAAGTTTTAATGTAACACTTGATTTATGCCTACTTGTTTCGCTTGTTGAAGGAGATATATTCCTACAACCATATGGAAATTATTATTTCTTGTATTTATTTGCCATTCAGTCACTGCTTTATTTATACATTAATACTCATTTAAGACATTTAAAATTCATTCCTTTTATATCACTATATACTGTATCATAAAAACAGTTTCATATATATATATATATTTTCCATTTTGGAGATTACATTTGTTCCATACTTGTCAGATAGCTCGGAAGATTTTCCAGAAATGATTATCCAAAAAGACTCATCCTTTTAGAATTCAAACTGATTATAATACAGATAATAAGAAAAAGAGAGAAATAACAACCCATATACTGTACTTATTTGTAGGGAAGTAAGTTATTATTTTACAAAATAATTAATTTAGTTTTAGTTTTCTTCATGAAAACATTCATGAAACAAGCTATTTTCATTAGAAGGTTTCATAGAACATACTTCAACCAAATTCGATGACGAGGAACCCACTTTGAGACTAATAATGGCTGGAGACGGCTTGAATGGGTAATGAAGAAAAACTTTAATATAACAGCAAATTTACAACGTTTCGAC
>NW_013671730.1:0-1008 GCF_000517525.1 Limulus polyphemus | reverse complement strand
TGTAGAGACCAGTATGTTTGTTTTTGCGGTGAATTTCTGTTTGAAACTCAGTGTCAGATCTAATAATTTTAAGGTTAAGAAAGGATAACTGGACATTGCCCATAGGAAATGTTGCTCTCATCATATTTCATTACACAAATAAAATTAGTGGTTGAAATTTTTTAAAATTTGACAAAAATATTTGTAAAGACATGTAGTTTCAGTAAAATAAAGTATTGTTGCGTCAGTGAAGTCACGTGACTGATGTCATGCTGCCCTTTCTAGAAATATCCTGATCCTTCGTGAATGCCCTAGCATTTAATAGATTGGGGGTAGCCTGGTATATATAAGATGGTCACAACGTGACGGAACAACAGTGTAATGAGTAATTGAATGTATGCGGACAAAATATTGTTGGCCTCGTGAGACGTAAATTATAGTGTTGTTATAGAGCGACTGTTGAAATTAAGTGTATCGTAAAGTTGTATTCGGAGAGAATAAACCAGTTTTATTAAGTAAGGACTTGTGTCGCTAAAGCTTCGTCGGAACGAAGTTACGGAAAATCAACTAACGACTGGAGCCGTAACAAATTGGTGTCAGAGAGTGGGACAAGAAAAAAAAAGGAAACGAGAAGCGGCAAAACAAACTACAGCCTAGCAGACTTAATGGCAGCAATACAAGAACAGCAAAAGAAACAAGAAGAACGAGAAGAGAAATTACAACAGTTGTTAGAGGAAAAAGAAAAGAAACAAGAAGAACGTGAAAATAAACAAGATGAGAGATTACAGCAGTGGTTGGAGGAAAAAGAAAATAAACAAGAAGAACGAGAAATTAAACAAGAAGAGAGATTACAGTAGTTCTGGAGGAAAAGAAAAGAAACAAGAAGAGAAATTACAGCAGTTGTTGGAGGATAAAGAAAGAAACAAGAAGAACGAGAAGAGAAACAAGAAAAGAAACAAGAAGAGAGACAACAGCAGTTGCAAGAAAACCTGCAACAGTGGCAGCTCGAACAACAAAATAAACAAGAAA
>NW_013671729.1:55179-57571 GCF_000517525.1 Limulus polyphemus | reverse complement strand
GTGCAGTAGGATGTTAAGTACATTGTTAACTTTTATGTACTACAGTCTGTGCAGTAGGACGTTAAGTACATTGTTAACTTTTATGTACTACAATCTGTGCAGTAGGATGTTAAGTACATTGTTAACTTTTATGTACTACAATCTGTGCAGTAGAATGTTAAGTACATTGTTAACTTTTATGTACTACAATTTGTGCAGTAGAATGTTAAGTACATTGTTAACTTTTACCACTTAACATCATCCACATATATAACAATTATTTTTTGTCATCTACAATAAATTTACTCTCCATTCTTCTTTAATAAACAAAATTAAAAAACTTACACTGCTTCTGTTCGTGCACTACCAGAGCAAAATGACCTTTGTCCAGATAACGATACAGTCTGCCAAGTGATGTCTCTAAAGTAATCTATATGATAAAAAGAAATCTATTTCAGGAACAGAAAGCATGAATACAATATTTTAATAGTATTTTGGAAGATTTAAATAACATAAAAAAGTAGGCGATACAAGTAAAAAATACTCAGATGTTTATCTTAAAGTAATATACATCATAACATTCAACATCTACATGATTTAGGCAACTATAAAAAATGGAAAGACGGGAAACTTTATCCAACTGTTAACCCAAGTGTGTATGCAAGTTTATATATATATATACACACACAAATACTCAAACAGATAACCTTTGACATCCAACCTCTAATTATATACTTGTGTATATTTAACACCAACCTACAACTTGGCACATTTAGCTACATTCATACTTAAATTAATCAAGTATATTATATAGCTATCTGTATAGCTTAGTAGATCATATTATACATCAAATCATGTTGTACAAGCTAAAGTACATAACATTAAGTACTTCAGATGTTAAAAATCATATCGTACAGGTTAGCTTACCAAATATTACATACTTGAGACATTGAAAATCATGTTGTACAGGTTAGCTTACCAAATATTACATACTTGAGACATTGAAAATCATGTTGTACAGGTTATTTTATCATAAATAACTATGTTCAAAACCTACAAATGTTAAGCTACAGATTCTATTATATTTAATTTGATGGCTATGGCTTATACTGCTTCATATATCTAATGTTTAGATACATCAAGTTAATTAATAACTTACTTTGAAAAACTGCGTGTAAAGCACTTCAGAAACACGGGCTGTGCCTGTCACTTTTCCAGCTAAAATCTTTGCCATCAGATTGCCCAGAGTGACCATTCCTTTTACAACTCTGAAAACATAAAAAAAGGAATAAAGAACATGAAAATATGTGTAACACACTTTGACGAATTTTGTTTTGCCACAAATATAACAGAATACGTTTGGGTCATTTACACAACCTCTTGTTGCCACAGCAATGAATAAATAATATTGAAAAGAAAAAAAATTATGTCAAAGTTCACACACAAACAAATACTATCCATAAATGACACGTCGTGTGGCCTGTTAACCGTGGCCTGTTAACTGGCGGTGTGTTTCTCATGGGTTCTAGAACTATCGATAAGACTCTCACATCATGATTGGTCTAGAGAAATCTACATTCAGTGGTTGTCAACATTTTAAGCATAACAAAGTGTGACCCGATTTCAACGAAAATGATTCACTTATGTAAAAGTACATATGACATTTTGTGAAAAATCTGTACGTGATGGAGAAAAATGGATACCATTTTCATATATTCAGCATAGAGGAATTACTGTAGAACATGTAAATATTTCAAGACAATAAAACCATCACAGGCCTGTGTAATCAATAAACAAAGTAAGCATTCTGTTAATAATCAATTCTACCCTTGGCTATCAATGAACAGTAATTCAACCTTACGTGTTACTTCTACTATAAAAGTTCTATACAAACTTAAAAATTAGATTACGAACAGGATAGGAATATGCAGTTCACAGAATGAGGAGTATACCAACTAAATAACAGTGGTGTAAATCAATTCAAATTATATCATGAAGTATCACACAGTAATATAAAAAATGATAAGTATTATCAGGAAAAACATTTAAATAACCAAATGATTAGGAATATAAAAGTATTTCAATACAGAGTAACAAATCCCTCTGTAATTGTATAGACCTACCCTGTTTCATCCACGACCGGGAGTTGGTCAAATCCTTCTTTGTTCATTATGTCAATGGCATCCTGGCAGCTCATGTGTGGAAGAACAGTTAAAGGAGGATCTAAGTTCAGACAGCTAACACGCAGGTCCCACCACCTGTAGGAATGGTTTCCGAAAACTAAATACAACATATGGTTAAAAACATGGACAAAAGCCAAATAACTTTTTTACAGTTGATATTAATAGTACCAGCAAATCAAGGATGAATAGTCCTTATGTTCCTGCTATGTTACAGTGTCAACAAACCAAGG
>NW_013671729.1:50336-54299 GCF_000517525.1 Limulus polyphemus | reverse complement strand
ATGTTACAGTGTCAACAAACCAAGGATGAGTACTCCTTATGTTCCTGCTATGTTACAGTGTCAACAAACCAAGGATGAGTACTCCTTATGTTCCTGCTATGTTACAGTGTCAACAAACCAAGGATGAGTACTCCTTATGTTCCTGCTATGTTACAGTATCAACAAACCAAGGATGAGTACTCCTTATGTTCCTGCTATGTTACAGTGTCAGAAAACCAAGGATGAGTACTCCTTATGTTCCTGCTAGGCCACAGTATCAACAAACCAAAGATGAGTACTTCTTATATTCCTGCTATGTTTTATTTCTCTAATATGCAAATAATTATAAAGTGAGGTCTTGTCCATTCTTCAGGTAGGAGTTTCTTATATTTTGGTCAGTGATCGTATTTCTAATTTATTTTATATTGATTAAAGAAATATATTTAAAAAAAATCATTAGGGACAGAAAAAATGTTTTTTTTCAATTAAAAATTTTTGAAAATTCTTAAAATAAATATATTTAGAAAATGTTCACATTATTATTTTCAGTCTGAAAACTAATTATGTACATGCAATACCACAGGACAATACCACATACCAGTGTTTAGCAGACATCTCGGAGTGGATGTCAATAAAATCTCTTACAGACATCCAACCATCATTCAAAAACTTGGTCATGTAATTTCTGACACCATCAGGAAGCACGACCACACATCTCTGATTTTCCTTTAATTCTCGAGCAGCATTAACAGCACCCAAAACTGCACTTCCACTGCTGCCACCTAGAATTAAGTTTTACCCTATTCATTAGCACTTAATTTTAACACGCTTAGTACAAAACTTTTCAAGTTTACTATATATATACTCTAAAAAAAGATTACTGCCTAGGTACTTTAAATCCAAGTGTTCTATCCATCCTAGTAAGGTCATCTTTATATTAGTTAGAAGTTGGAAACTGTTTTATTTTAGCCAAAATATCAATGTTAAATGCTTAAATAAATAGAGCTTTACCAGAAAACTTAAACCACATTGGGCAAAAAATTTTTTTTTATTATTGATGTTTATTTTTGTTAATTTTTAAACAAAATTTCATATTTGAAAAGAAAAAGAAAGAAGAAAAGCAAACAAAGCATATTAATGCCATTATGTACTGACACGGAAAGTCTAACAATTACCTGATGCACAAATGAACAACCTGTGTTAAAATTGTTCAAGAAACAATGCTAGTTCTCATTTCACTGGTTGTATTAGAATACTGAAAATAATTCAAATTAATCTTGAGAAATACAAAAGTCAGTTTAGTGACTGTTCAGTTTCTCTTTTTGTTATTACACACTACAATTAGGGCCCGGCATGGCCAGGTGGTTAGGACGCTCGACTCGCAATCTGCGGGTCGCGGGTTCGCATCCCCATCCCACCAAACATGCTCGCCCTTTCAGCCGTGGGGGCATTATAATGTGACGGTCAATCCCACTATTCGTTGGTAAAAGAGTAGCCCAAGAGTTGGCAGTGGGTGATGATGACTAGCTACCTTCCCTCTAGTCTTACACTGCTAAATTAGGGATGGCTAGCGCAGATAGCCCTCGTGTAGCTTTGCGCGAAATTCAAAACAAACAAACAAACACTACAATTAGACAAAAAACTTGCCACTTACCACAGAGTAAACCCTCACTGCGTATTAACTCCCTGGCCATTAATAAGGAATCTTTGTCTGCAGATTTCCACCACTTGTCTACAACCTGAAAACACATTCTGCGGCCGTTTAGCAAAGTCAAATTTACAGTAGCAGCATATATTATCTTATAAAATGTTTTTCAGAACTCAGAAAAAATAGATTCAATACAACACCACTGTTTAAAAGTGAATTGATTTACAAATAAGTCATACAGTAAATCAGAATCTTTTTTTATAACAGTATAAAGCATATACCAAAGGATTTCAATTGTATAATATACGACCAGCTTAACTTCATTTCGTAAAAACAAATATCTTCAAGCTTTGATTCATATCTAGTACATTATATGAAATAAGACTAAAACTATATAGATGAAATATACCATATTTTAGTACGGAAAAGAAGAAAAACATTATTTTCTTCAGCACAAAGCTACACAGTGGATTATAGATGCTCTGCCCACAGATATTTCTTGACATTATGATGTAAAAAATTGTCATTATAAACATTTTCTGAAAGTTTTTAATTAATTAATTACGTAAAAGTTGTTTTTATGTATAGAGATAATTACCAGTACACACGGGTTTTCTTTAATAATTTTTTTTGACGTGTATCAACGAATGAGATACGGGCCATAAGGTTGCTACACAAATTTTTTCTTTCACATCTATAATGTAACAGAATGTTTTATTTTTTTCTTACTTTTATTTTTCAGTACTAATAAGCTGATAGTATATTAACTGTTTGTAAACTCTAGCTAACTTATTTATAAATTCTTAATATACAGATTAAAAGGTTTAACTTTTCTTTAATTAATACTAAATAAAGTTACTACTATTTAAATGTGTAAAAAGAGATGTAACAATACATGATTAAATCCACAACAAATTTTAAATAATTAAAACAGTATCAATAAGTATTTTAACCACACTATATGATAAAGTCATATTTATAAAGAATTAACAAATTAAGTGTGATTTTGTCATATAGAAAAGCCTAAAAGTTAATTTCTGGAAAATCACAGAAACTGGACCACATATTTTCCTCGTACCTTCAATGTTCATCATAATTACTTCTAGAATTGAATGTCTAGCTCATTGTTTTAACAACTAGAGATTTCACATATATGTGTAACTCATTGTTTTAACAACTAGAGATTTCACATATGTGTAGCTCATTGTTTTAACAACTAGAGATTTCACATATATGTGTAGCTCATTGTTTTAACAACTAGAGATTTCACATATATGTGTAGCTCATTGTTTTAACAACTAGAGATTTCACATATATGTGTAGCTCATTGTTTTAACAACTAGAGATTTCACATATATGTGTAGCTCATTGTTTTAACAACTAGAGATTTCACATATATGTGTAGCTCATTGTTTTAACAACTAGAGATTTCACATATATTTTTTACAAATTTGATGCAAAGAAGGATATAAAAAACAAGCATTTTGTAATACACTGGAGCAATAAGCATACTTAAATGATAAATATTCATCTTCAAATATTTTTTTTGTTTTGGTGAGTTATCAGAAAAGCTTGATCTGTTATGTAGATTTAACTTATTTCAAATTAAAATGTAATTTTTAAATCTTTACTGAGATTCCTTTGAACCAAAAATAAGGAATACGTAGAAATCCATTTTGTTAGCCTGTTTATTAAATCATTTTCCAACCAGAATTCTACTTACGCTTCTATCCATCACGGTTGGTACAAAGTCGTACCCAATTCCTTCCACTTCGTAAAAAGATGACTCACAATCATTCAACACTTCTGGCTCTGCCAAAATTGATCCAGTTGGATCAACACCAATTACCTAAGAAACAAGATAATTCTCACAACCTATCAAGACTTATAATAGAATTTTTCAATTTATTTACTTAAAAAAAAAGTTATTTCTTAGCTATCTAGGTAGAGGTAATAGAATTACCTACCAATTTACAAAAACAAGTATTACCTACCAATTTAGTCATCTATTGAAACTCAAACAATGGACACAGTTTGTGGCATACTACTTTTACAAACATTAACTCATCTATTGAAACTCAAACAATGGACACAGTTTGTGGCATACTTCTTTTACAAACATTAACTCATCTATTGAAACTCAAACAATCAACACAGTTTGTGGCATACTCCTTTTACAAACATTAACTCATCTATTGAAACTCAAACAATGGACACAGTTTGTGGCATACTCCTTTTACAAACATTAACTCATCTATTGAAACTCAAACAATGGACACAGTTTGTGGCACACTCCTTTTACAAACATTAACTCATCTATTGAAACTCAAACAATG
>NW_013671729.1:45612-49513 GCF_000517525.1 Limulus polyphemus | reverse complement strand
ACTCCTTTTACAAACATTAACTCATCTATTGAAACTCAAACAATGGACACAGTTTGTGGCATACTTCTTTTACAAACATTAAGTATGTTAGAAATATAGTTTAAATGCCATTTAAATGTGAATGTATAATGATGCATCAACTTCACCTGACAAAGAGCTTGGTAAAGAGCTGGAAAGCTTGCAAGTTATGAAAACCGTATACTTTAACACTGTACTTCAGCCGATAAGTTTTGTTTGGTAGTTGTTAAGCACAAAGCTACTCAATGGGTCATCTGTGCTCTGCCACCCAAGAGTATCGAAAACCTGATTTTTAGCATTGTAAGCCTACAAATGTACAGCTGAGCTACAGGGGGACAACTTGCATTAATAAATTTTGGGCTTTGTTATTTTTCAGCAGTGCTTGTTTTCACTCAATGAAAATATTATACACATTTTTAAAATGTTGTAACAACAGACAACTTTGCATTATGTTCAGCTGATCCCTTGTATTACTTATCACATTTAAAAAACTTTTTAATATATAAATAATAAAATCAAACAAAAAAATAATTTTAATTTTATTGGTTCTGTTACAATATTGCTCAGAAGTCAAAGCTGCAAACAAATCACGAAAAATCAAAGTTAACTTATAAAAAACCAGTATATCAGCTTAATTATTTAACTAGTAATAACTATACTCTGAAGCTAATACTTCAAAATGATCATGAAAAACCAAAAACTCAAACATTATGTGACTGACTGTTAAATTAATTTTATTCCATTGGTAACAATATTTTTTATTATTATTAAATCTTCTGGCATGTACTATTAGGCTTAATGGACCACTCTTGAGAAGATACTATTAAACAGTGTCATTTAGACAAAAGAAATGTACCTTGCAGTTTGGAAGTTTTTCTTTAATCTTACGTCCAACACCCGTAAGAGTTCCCCCAGTACCAGCACCCAATACAATCATGTCTAAATGACCATCACATTGGTCAAGAATTTCTTCGGCAGTAGTGTCATAGTGAGCCAGGGGATTGCCACAGTTACGGTACTGTAACATAACGTGTTGTTACAAGATTCAATAACAAATAAAATTAAAACTAAAACATAATTAAAGAAAGTGAGAACTAAAGCTGATACTATACAATGTACTTCTATATTAAACCTAGACTTTGATAACACCCAAACGTGTTGACATATAAACTCAGGGATTCTATTGTTTATCATAGTATTTATTAAGTAAAGTTAAATAAACTTTATTATTTGACATCCATATCAATGATTAATTTATAATTTCTTTCTTTAATTTCCAACGTATCATAACAATAACATTAAACTTCAAAATGAAATTTTTCTAAAACATGTCAGAGTAAATCCAAATTTAGAAAAAAAATCTAAGCAGCAATAATGTGATTGGTCTTGTAACATTTCTTTAACTGAACCACCAGTACAGTAAACTCAACCTATGGGGCAGTACATCACAATTAAAATGTCACAGTCACAAGAGGTAATTTGATAAACATACAAGTTGCCATAATGACAGGTGAAAAGCTAATACATCATAGCTCTGCCACCTACCTATGATCAAGTTGTGTGTAAGGTTTTTCACGTTTGTGTGTGTGTGTGTGTGGGGGGGGGGGATGGATCCTAAATAATAAGGTAAATTTATCCTGACTTTACCATCCGTGAACAGTGAGATAATATTACTCTAACAATTTTGACAACTGTAATTTAAGAAGTTTCAGTACAAAGCAACAAGCATTGTAAATAACAACTAACATACTATAAATATTACTCACCCTCGGAATAACAAAATAACTAAAAGAAAGTTCAACACTAGGAAGGTATCTGCTATAACACTTATTTTATACATTTCAATTCAGTTTGATTTTGTTATTTACCTTTAAATCAACCATCCCATGTCATATTGGGTTTTAGTAATGTTTACACTTTTGTTTAACATTCAGCTTAGTTAGAACCTAAAATTAAAAACCATTAAGTACTTTCTCTTTAGAAATGTCTAACCTTCTGCAAGACATGAGTTAAGTTCTACCTATCATCTCACCTGATCAAGTATTACAGCATTTGGTATTTCTAAACAGAGTCTTTGAGCTACACTTATGTGAGATTCAGGAGAATCGAAACGAGCACTAGTAGGCGTTCGTACAATCTCTGCTCCAAGGGCTCGCAGGACGTCCACTTTCTCATTGCTCATTTTTTCAGGCATCACAATGATACAGCGATAACCTTTCACAGCTGCTGCTAATGCTAAGCCAATTCCTTGGTGAACAAAAAAAATAAATAAATCAGAATGCAAAGTATTGAAAATCAGAAATCTGAAAGTTAAAAAACTGACAAAATCTTAAGTTATGTGAATCACATAATTTTATTACAGAACTTTACATAAATATTAACATAATATTTAGGGACAACAAGGAACCTATTGGTCCATCTTGGCTGTCTCGCCTTTAAACTAAACTAAAACTATTAAATACATTAACTAAAAACAAAAAACTGAAAGATAGCCCTTATCATTCATATAGTTATCAAGTTTTCTCTTAAACTCACTTAAATTACTTTCTCCAAAACACCCTGTTAGAAAAATAAAACTGTCTTAGCTGAAGATGACTCCTACCTTGCCAAAACTTATATTTCTGTCCTCTAGTCCTACTGTTCTTGCCATTAAGTGTGAAAAATGATGATTCATCAACAATACCAATTCCCTCAACAATCTTTAACACCTCAATCAGATCCCCCCTCTAACTCTTCTTTTATAAAAAACTAAACAATTTCAGAGATCTTAATCTCTTCACATGACAACCCTCCATTTCAGGCATCATTCTACTAATCCTCCTCAATGTCCTTTCCAAGGTAAGGAAGCCAAGACTGAACACAATACTCCAAATGTGGCCTAACCAGTGACCTATACAATGAAATTATAACCTTTTAGACTCGTATTTCATATTTCTGTAGATACAACCTAAAATCATATTTGCCCTACCACTAGCAACAGCACACTGCTTGGATGGTTTAAGAGACTGATCAACCATTACACAAAGGTCCCTTTCTTTCATGACACTGTTAAGGTTATTCCCATCCAAACTGTACTTATAATTCAAATTATGAAAACCCACGTGCATTATCTTGCATTTATCATAATTAAAACCCATCTTCCATTTATTTACCCAACTCACCAAATGATCTAAATCCTTTTGTAAACCAGTAGCATCCTCTTTACAGCTAGCAACACCTTAATATCATCAGCAAATTTAAGTAATTTATTGACCATTTCTTCATCTATGTCATTGATGTAAATCAAAAAAAGCAAAGATTCTAAAACTGAGCCCTGAGGTACTCCAATTGTGAGATCAATCCAGTTTGACTAAACTCTACTTCTAACAACCTTCTGCTTTTTTTCCATCCAGCCACTCTTCTATCCAATTAATTAACTTATCTCCCACATCTAAACAGATAATTTTTTACAAGCCTTTCTGAAAATCTAGATACATCAAATCTACATCCTTTCTCTCGTCTACATAAGCAGCAACGTTTTCAAAGGATATCGAAAGATTTGTAAGGCAAGATTTTTAGCCTGAAATACATCTTAGTTACTAAACTTGATAAATTATAGTGGAATTCTATGGTATTGCTACAGTAATTTATGATTTTTTGGTTATTCAACTGTATATATATAAAACCTTTAGAAAACATTTTGTTTCATATCCTCCATGTGCAAAATTTTAAAAGGCTTAGCAAATTAAATCAAGCAGCAACCGAGTACAAAGGTTTCATATCCTCCATGTGCAAAATTTTAAAAGGCTTAGCAAATTAAATCAAGCAGCAACCGAGTACAAAGGTCGTAACTAGAAGAGATAATTGTTTGCTTTACTTCTTTATTTCTGTTCAATGTTGTAAG
>NW_013671729.1:33070-45167 GCF_000517525.1 Limulus polyphemus | reverse complement strand
TATAATAATTGAAATGTTACTGTATTTTACAAAATACTAGTCGACAAAAACACAGCCAAGACAATTTACTTTGTAAAGACTAAATGTCAGTTTTCTGTTATTGGATAATGTAAGTGCACATGCACTGTGTCATATTAACTTCTGTATTGTTAGCCAGGCATGGCTGAAAGGTCAATATAATAAAAATAATATCTATATATATATATAAATGTATAATGTTATGAAATTTAAGCTATTTAGTCTAAACATTTATGGTTTCGTGTTATAATCTGTGTTCATTCTAGAACAAAAAAGTATAATTTATATTTATTTCCTAATTTTTTAAGATGGTTGCGATTTTGGTCAAATCGACCAAACCCGTACAGAGATTCGTTACCGAAAATAACAGATAAAATATTTGATAATTATCTGGACATTATAAAGATTTTGCATGTGAATGTTGAAAATTTTCTGATGCACAAAAGTATTTTTAATCTTAAAATGCAAATTACTTTGCATGATAGACAGGCAACATGTGAAAAGAAAAAGGCATGAGAAAAACATTGCTTTACAAACCTTAAGACTTAATAAATAAAATATGATATTTTGCAAAAGAAATCATTGTAATGTTTACTGATAATCTGCCAAATTTTGTTAACATAACTTACTAATTTAAAATTTACAGCATGAAAACTATAACAAGCACAAAATGATTACGAGGTCGGTCCTAGGGACGGAGCCCATGCTGAAAGAGGTAAACTCATCCCACAAGTTCAAACATCCAATCTGCTCATCCTTACATATTAACCTAGCATTTAGCCCTAATGAACTACTTATAATTTCATCCCCACAGTTAATTCTTGGCAGTACTCCAGACACAATTAAATTATTGCCCTTTTCTTTAAATATCTTTATCAACCCCTCGTACTTATCAATTAGCTCCTCTGACCTACCTTTCCCTACATCATTAGCTCCTACATGCACAACAAAAACTGCACCTCTGTTAGCTCCCCTTATTTTTTATGTCTCTTATATCTCTGTTATATCCTCCACCAGTGCCTCTGGGTAGCATAATCTAATAATTTTCTCACTATTTACCCCACAGACTTATTCACATTCCTTATCAAGAAATGACCTATAACTATAACCTTCCTAAGTTTATCATCCACATCCTCCTCTATCCCCTTTGTTTTCCTTCCCTCCAATAGTTTCTCCTCTGTACAAATCAAGGGCAGAAATCTATTGCTCAATAGAACATGTTTATTACAATTAAATTCACTATTTTTAGCTCTAATAGTATTGTTTCTAACTTCCTAAAAGTCAATGTTAGCTGACGTATCCCTTGCATACAACTCTCCATACAAATTAGAGGCAAGAAGATTTTATTACAAGTCTCTCCTGTATTCCACATCTCCACATGCTACTACACTGAACAGTATTTCACTGAATAAACAAGTCCAATTTGTTGATTACACGTTTATCATTAAGGTCCTTGAAACTGTCATTAATCAACACTTGAATAACAACAAACTAATGTACTAACTCATAAACAAAAAATCTAACCTGTCAGACAAGATTAAATATTCTTAGTCAGAATAAACATTAATACAAGGAAAATATTTTAATACGTATACATAATTGAAGCAGAAACGTGTGTGTATGTGTACGTTTCATACAATTTAATATCAATAACGTTATCAATGACATATTATAACAGCTGTAAAAAGTTTATAACCAACTCAGCAAAACTAATTTTGACAGAATTTTTTAAAATGGAAATATTAAAGAAGACTGTCTTTCAACTCTTCCGAGTACTTTAATTATATAACACATTTCAATTTTAAGGTTACAGAAGGCAATTAAGATCCTAAAAGTAAAGAAGAAACATCTCCACAGGTTCGTGACATTCTTAATGTGTGTGTTATTAGGGAAGGATGAAGTAAACCACTATGTAACTATTAAGTAAAAGGAAAGAGGGATTCCTACTTATACAGTGGTATAGGAGTTTAATGTGTGTGTTATTAGGGAAGGATGAAGTAAACCACTATGTAACTATTAAGTAAAAGGAAAGATGGATTCCTACTTATACAGTGGTATAGGAGTTTAATGTGTGTGTTATTAGGGAAGGATGAAGTAAACCACTATGTAACTATTAAGTGAAAGGAAAGATGGATTGTAATGTGTGTGTTATTAGGGAAGGATGAAGTAAACCACTATGTAACTATTAAGTGAAAGGAAAGATGCATTGTAATGTGTGTGTTATCAGGGAAGGATGAAGTAAACCACTATGTAACTATTAAGTAAAAGGAAAGATGGGTTCCTATTTATACAGTGGTATAGGAGTTAAAAGAGATGGATTCCTACTTATACAGTGGTATAGGGGTTAAAAGAGATGGATTCCTACTTATACCATAGTAAAGGGGTTAAAAGAGATGGATTCCTACTTATACAGTGGTAAAGGGGTTAAAAGAGATGGATTCCTACATATAAGAGTCATCTAACAACAACAAAAAAATTAAAGTTTTGTAATTTATTTGACTTTTTTGTGGTCTTGTGAAGTTAACCGTCACTTCTGATGATCACCTAACCTCAAATTGTTAAGTATATCAAAAATAATCTCCAAAAATATTGTTCACAATAGTTCTGTCAAAAAATTATAATAGACTTTATAGCAAAGTTTCATAAAGTGTATTCTTTTTTTTCTTTCATGATTCCTGTTTTTTTATATTTTAAGAGCATAAAATAAGAAATTCTAGAACATACCAGTGTTTCCTGAAGTTGGTTCAATCAATACTGATCCAGGTTTGAGCCGACCTAATCGCTCAGCCTCCTCAACCATTCTTAATCCTATCCTGTCTTTTACACTTCCGCCTGCATTAAAGAACTCGCACTTTACCACTGGAAAAACAAAACAAATTAGGTAACAATTTACCACCTTACATAAAAGTTTTGCTTTTTCACAACTTACAAATATAATACGTGTTTATAAAACATTTTATTATGACCTAAAGAAAAGGCAATAAATTAACAAATACGGATTACCAATACCAAGTTTTAAACCCATGACCGCAATCTATTTATTATGAAATTTTGTACACCTGAATTTAAACATTTTTTGGACAACTAATTTTCTTTGTTAAATTTGAAATTATTTTACTCGGAGCATAATAAAATTAATACATTTATTAAATAACATGGTTAGATACATTTCATATCTAGTGAGTACTTTAATTATAAAATTCCAAGGAGTTTAAATATGTATAATAGTAAAGTTAGGATATGCATATCGAGAATGTAATGTAATATATATAATGTAAATACTGTTGTATTGTTTGTTGTGTTCTTTAAGATTATTCAGTAAATATACAGTGAAAGCCAGTCCATGTAATGGTAATGAAGTACGTAATTCCTTCTTTAATGTTTGCTACAGGCTACATTCACTTTGACACAAGTTGTACGTCTATGTTCAGTGATGTTTTTACTTTTAACAGAGACTGCAGTATTAATGTTACCTATGTCTAACTAACAAATATAAAACTTATAAGATTTCTTTGCTAATGAATTGAGTGACGGAACAGACATGATAGTTCACAGACTAACATTGAACTGAAATACTCATTGAATTATCAATAATTTGTTATTCCTTACTTATTTTTCATCACTAACTGGTTACTTTTTTTAAAAAAATAATGTACTCCTGTCTCAAGATACTACCCAAAATTACTAGGTTCTTGATGTCATTGAATTTATTAGTTCTCTCTAGCATACATATAAATTAAAACATTAAAAGTATACCTCACATTACAAACATGAGTTCCTTAGTTGACAAAACACCAGTAATGAATCTAGGAAGAAACAAGATGTAACCTAAGAAAGACAGTTGTTACTTTAAATAAACATTATCGAAGTCTTCAATGTAGGAAGTGCTATAGTATACTGGACATGATGAAAGAGTTCGAGATAGGTACCAGTTTGACAGGTACTTTACATAAAATAAATACAGAAAATAACATTAAAATGTTTTGAATAAACATTTCCATGATCCAAAACATTTGGTTAGAGCTGTAACATTACAGCACATGCGTAACAATGTTCATGATGGATATTAAGTAATTTGGAAAGAGAAGAACCACAGCTGGTGAAACAGTTGTTTAATTGGTACAAGTGCACAGAACCACTACTTGTGAAATGGTAGTATAACTGCTACATGTGCATACAACAACATTTTTTAGAAAGCAACAGTGAATCGACACAGTCAACAGTACTAGTCAGTTAGTTAGCAGTCTTCTTCATGAAACTTCATTTGCAATGTTCTTTAATATACAAACTTAGTTAGCCCAAGTAATTAGAATATATCAAAGTAAAAGTTAGGTCGGAACTTGGAAAAACATACAAGATTTTTTCCCTTATTTATAAAGTTTTATATGCTCATAGGTTAATGTGACACTTTTAAAATTAATCTATTATGTTACAAGATTCTGTCTTTTATACAGGGCTTTTAAAACTTCACAGGTTAATTTCTAAGGTTAATATATGCTGTTACTGGTTTCTGTCTTTATTTATAAACAGGGTTTTTAAACTTGATGACAAATTCACTGTATGTGAATAGACATTACATATTTTTACAACCTGTAATCAAGTTTTTATACATATATACTTACAGACTTCACATTTTAGTCCATGATCAGATGGAATCTTGTTTAGTCGGATCATTGGAGTATTTCCAATATGATGAAGAATACTGGGCAATATTTTTGGTGTAGGTTCTCTAAAAAAATATACAACAAAAAGAGTAGAACAAAATACTGAATTTTACTTACAGTAGTACTCAAGTTGTTTCTGATAAAGATTTACACAAACAGTTGTAGTAGGATTATAAGTATATGAACAGAGTAGAAAGTGCTAAAATGCAAATACTGAAAAAAAAAAGTTCTTTTAAACCCATTTTTGTTCATATGTGATTTAAAACAGCACTATAAAACAATAACGAACTTAATACAAAACAAAATTAACATGGTAACAGAGGAATAATTTTGAATTGTCGTCACATTATAATGTTGTTTGTGTATTGTATATAAGATTTATCATTAATTAATTAGATAATGAGTTAAATGGTGTCTCGAAACGAATTTTTTAAAATAAGTTGCTTTTAATTTAAGATAGGCATAAAACGAGGAAAAGGATAACAGAGAAGATCAAACTTAATTAGTTTATTGGGAGAGAAAAATGAAGGTTAAATGCCATAAGTTTAAGATGTTTAAATCAAAAGATGGGATAAAAGATTTACAGAACTAAGGGAAAGCTTCAGATTTGGTTAAAAAAATTAGGAAATTGAAAAGGAGTTACGAGAAAAGAACTAACAAATTATAGTTGAAAATTTCTTTATGTTATAGGCAATCAAAGTGTTCAAATGGGCCCTTAAAGGATGCTGATGGTAAGGTTTTGTTGAAGACTATGAGATAGATGGCTGGGCCCTTAAAGGATGCTGATGGCAAGGTTTTATTGAAGACTATGAGATAGATGGCTGGGCCCTTAAAGGATGCTGATGGCAAGGTTTTATTGAAGACTATGAGATAGATGGCTGGGCCCTTAAAGGATGCTGATGGCAAGGTTTTGTTGAAGACTATGAGGTAAATGGCTGGGCCCTTAAAGGATGCTGATGGCAAGGTTTTGTTGAAGACTATGAGATAGATGGCTGGGCCCTTAAAGGATGCTGATGGCAAGGTTTTGTTGAAGACTATGAGATAGATGACTGGGCCCTTAAAGGATGCTGATGGCAAGGTTTTGTTGAAGACTATGAGATAGATGGCTGGGCCCTTAAAGAAATCTGATGGTAAGGTTTGGTTGAAGACTATGAGATAAATGGCTGGACCCTTAAAAAATGCTGATGGCAAGGTTTTGTTGAAGACAAAGATGTCTGAGCCTTATAGGCTCACCTGTCTTTACAAAAGAGAATGTTAGCAATATCTCAGACCCTAAGCTTTCTATGGGAAATATTGGGATTGACCTGAATAAGTAGATATTAATCCCTTGGTGATAAATAGAAACACTGAGATAATAAAAACAGACAAAGTGCCACTACCAGATAATGTTTTCGCTATCATTTCGAAGGAAGTCATGGACGAGATATGTAAGCTTCTCTCATTATTGGTAGGTCAGTGGGCAGCTACTTGAGGATTGGAAAACTTCTGTCGTTACTCCTATTTTTAAAGAGGGTGGTAAAAGTGGTCATAGAAATTACAGACCATTTAGTCTTACTTTTGAGTGGGAAAAATTCTAGAGTTTGATTAAAGATTTACAAATTGTTTAGTGAAATATATCATAAATAACAGCCAAGATGGATTCACCAAAGGGAAATCTTACCTTACAAATTTACCATCTTTTCTCAATAATGTTAATTGCAGTCTGAACAATGGAAAGGGTGTGGTCTTGGGGTACTTAAATTTTCAAAAAACTTTTGATAAGGTACCACACAAAAGATTAGCTAACGAACTGAAATTGTTAGGATTTGGGGAAAGACTACATGACTGTGGGTGGTTTGATGAGAGAAAACAAAACAGTTATTATTAGCAAAGTCAAAGTAAACCCTTGTTACTGATTCAGTGTCTCAGGAGTCAGTGCTTGAGCCTTGACTATTATTTTTTCTTCGACAGGGTATAATTGTAAATTAGTAAAGTTAGTGGATGACATTAGACTCTTGGATATTTCTAGCTGTATTGAAGACATTAAGATACTATAGAACCACTTCAATCAATTCTTTGGTTGGAAAAACATTTGGTAAATGACCTTTAAATAAAACAAACACAAGATAATGTATTTGGGTTATTATGATTTGGATCTCGTTATAATATAGATGGGAACCCACTCAATAGCATGAATGAAGAAAAGGATATTACCATAATGATGTACAAGAGACTCAATCCCAAGCCACTAAAGCAGTGCTGTGCTCTGTTGCTAGTAGCTTTATCCTGAAGACAAGAGAATACAAGTTTAAGATTTGGGAAAGACAGATGAGGCTCCATTTAAGACAGTTTTTTTATTTCCAACAAGTTCACTGGCTTATGGAATGAGCTGCCATTTTTTTTTTGCAATCAGGAAATTGATAATTTCATGAAGAATGAAAGGTGAGTATAATTTTTTTAGTTTTCTCAATGATACATGTGTAGAGACAGTCTTGAAAAAAAAAAAAAGGTCCCTTCTTGTCTGTATGTTATATTACAAGTAGCAGACACAGTCTTCATTATTACTTTAAATATTCAAGTCTTCATCAATTTCCTAATTAAAATTCAAACTTCAGTCTTAATTTGGAATGAAAATGCTGGTTGTTCAGACAAAATCTGAAAATTATTTTGGTAAATTTTCTTTTAAGTATTCTTTAAATCAATATTAATGAATTTGTAGTTAACTTTAACAATAGACTTATAAAGTTTGTTATTTTATATCAGCCCCTAATAACTGAAATTTTTATTCGACCTTTAGAATTTGTTTTCTCAAAAATTACAAAGCAGCTTGAATAAGAAACTACCATTCTTAATTTAGACTTTTTAACGAAGTTAGGATCAGTGCCCTTAAATACCTGAAAACTGATATATGTCTGTTATGACAATAAGTTGACAACCAGGACCGATATCGGTACTTATATATATATAGACACACACACACACATGCAATATAGATATATATAAATTTTATATCTACATGTACAATATTAGATTTTAAATTGTTGTAATATGAATAGCAAAAGAAATTATACTTACATTTCAACATGACGGTGAGGTGAGGTTGCAGGATCAATACCCAAATGCCAGGTACATTTGCTTGGTAAGTCAGGGCGAACTAAGTTTACAAAGTCGATGCTTCTACTTCTTGACTTGGTTGGTGATGGTGGCATTTCGTCAGAGCTGTCTGATGCGTTTTCTGAAAGATGGAAAATATTACCTTTGCTGGAAACTAAAAATTTCAATCTTCAGCAGTTTTAAAAGCGCACATTACCAACTGCCCGACACGGCCAGGTGGTTAGGGCACTCAACTCGCAATCTGAGGGTCGCGGGTTCGAATCCCCGTTCCACCAAACATGCTCGCCCTTTCAGCCATGGGGGTATTATAATGTGACAGTCAATCCCACTATTCGTTGGTAAAAGAGTAGCCTAAGAGTTGGCGGTGGGTGATGATGACTAGCTGCCTTCTCTCTAGTCTTACACTGCTAAATTAGGGATGGCTAGTGCAGATAACCCCCCAGTAGCTTTGTGCAAAATTCGAAACAAACAAACAAACATTACCAACTGTAATATTGACACATTTTTGGGGGAAATATCATTAAAAGAATTTTATGATTCCATATTCATAAAAAAATACAAAATTTTCTAGTTTCCTTACCACCTTTTAAGAGCTTGCAAAACTTTAAAAAATTCTTGTCAAATATCAGCACTTTGAATGCACACACTAGTGTTTTGCCCTGCAATGTACAGTCATCATACGTACAAATAATAACAGCAATTTAGAACAACCACTTAATAAAAAGGCAGTATTATCAATTTTTTCTATTAAATCCTTTGTGCAGAGGTGGGGTCAAAGTGTACATGCCATGACCTTGTACAAAGTGCCTTTCAACATGACATTTTGTATTTTACATCAACTATTCATTTTATCTTACACTGCTGATTTAACGACAGTCCATGGCAGGAGAGAGCAAATACCAGATATTATATATAAGAATAATGAAAAAACTGTAAGTATGTATTTCAGAGGTTCTAAAGTTTATGCAAATTCAATATGCAAACTGTACAACGGACAAACATGCGTTATTAGTCTTCATATGAACACCACTTTGCATTTTGAGTTGTCAAAGTGGAAGTCAGACTGATATCTTCAATTCAAATACTTTTGTAACATCTGATTTTATGTGTAGAACAAGCTTGTACTTTTTACTAAAAGATTGCCACATTTTGTGTAGATACATGCAATAAATTTAGAATCATAGACAACATTGGACTGACCCATGCACATTGCTAATAAGCAGTTTAATTGTTACACTTCTTTTCAATGCTATAAGATGTACGCACTATTATTGATATATACACCAGAGAAAAGGTTACAGGTAACAAGTGGTAGCATGTAACAGAAAGAATAACACAAATTGAATATCAAATGAATTGTAGATACAATAAGGAGTTTAATTTCAAGAAATTATGAAACCAGTACCTCAAGATATTTAAAATTAACTATGTCCAACTGTATAGGCTATATATAATGTTATTAATACACAATATTTTAACACCAATACCAAAGCTTTGTATTACTTAAATAAATGCTAATGTCAGCTTATTCTTCAAGTTCAAAATTTTATGTTGATAAATGAAGACACAATTTTACTCAGTCTTTTTTATTTTTAGTACTTGCACATCCCATGTACTTACAAAAAAAAAAAAAAGAAGGATTTAAAATAACTATACAATCAATAAATTCTGACACACTAATTAGAATTAACCTTCAACCAAACCATTGGTAAACATATGCTGCTTCAGTTACAGTATTACCACTTAAATGGCATTGAATTTCTAAAACCAGAACGATGACTTGCAATAACTTAGTTTTAGTTTAAATCTCCGTTAACAAAAAAAAAGTCTGAAACTACTGATGTATTGTAGGTAAATGCACTGGCTGTATAAAATACGTGAATCTATTCATATATAATACATTTCAGTTTCTAGTTACATCAACCATTCTTCTACGTGAATGGTATCCAGATTTTATGCAATTGTCAACATTAAACAGCTTATTTCAATACTAAGTTACTTAGTTTGAGTTTTACTGTTAATGAAGAAACAAATACGTTTGGTGATTACCGATAAAAAAATGTGGCACTGGTACTGCGGTATAAATTATAAGTAATATTTGAAATCGTCAGTACTTTGTGTGAAACTCCTTAATTCATTAATTGCCAAACTGAGGAAAACAAAGCCAATTGTAACATATAAAGCTAACGTATCAGTATTATTCAAATACTTAAAATTATCAAAATTGCATTACCTTGATTTGTGCTCATCTTTCTTAGAATACAAGTTAGCGTTCGACACACAGAGAGTTAGGTTTCAATTTATAGATGTAGTGGTGTTATCGTGAATACGTTACTTTCCGCTTGGTATACTACTGTAACTGTAAGCTCCTAGACTGTCTATATTTCTACAGCATATACATATAATACAGCTTAGCTAACATCCATACTTATACTGTTACACCACCATATGTCCCGGAAAAACTCAGAACCAGCTGTATATGTTTAATCAACGCAGGAACTTCGATAAAGTGCTCTTATTGGCAATATATGTAGCCAAACACGGAGTGTTTAAAATACGAAGATCAACATTATCAGTAGGCTGTAGGTTGTAAAGTTGAGGAGTTAAACTTGTTCATTGATTATTTTTGTGCGTTTTCGAGATAAAACAAAATAGAAAGGCATAAAGTTAATAGCTTTAGTAAGATAATAAAGTATTGATAAAATAGTTCAATATATTTGAATATAATGTTAGGCTAAACAGTATTGTTAATAGGATAATTGAACTCAACTGGAAATCTGAGGGTCGCGGGTTCGAATCCCTGTCCCACCAAACATGCTCGCCCTTTCAGCCGTGGTGGCGTTATATAGTGACGGTCAATCCCACTATTCGTTGGTAAAAGAGTAGCCCAAGAGTTGGCGGTGGGTGGTGATGACTAGCTGCCTTCCCTCTAGAATTACACTGCTACATTAGGGACGGCTAGCACAGATATCCCTCGTGTAGCTTTGCGCGAAATTCACACCAAACGTAATTAGCGTTTATTGATGTACTTTCACAAGGTCCCCGAAAGTGTTCTGTTTGAAGAGTAAATAAAACTAAAATTAAGAGTACAAATATTCTATTTCTTGCTTTTGAAGTTCATATGTCATGCTGTGTTGTAGCCTACAGGGTGCATAATTCTTCTCGTGATTCATGGCTTGCGCACGTTTTAGTGACATCACGACAGTACAAATACACAAGGACAAGGCTCGAAGGCCATCTTGGCCGCGTTTATTTTGACTAGTAAATAAACTAAAACGTGGCTTTTAAATAATAGATTGAACAATCGCCAAGTTTTTTATATTTTCATTTAAAGAAGGATGACGTTTAGAGCTAGCGCTCTTCGTCAGATCATACAGTTTACAAGTAAGGCGCATGCGCAGAATCCAAAGAACTTGCGTGCGTAGTATTGGAATGTTGAGCGTGAAAATTCGAAGCAAAATTACATTTATTACATAAAAATTACAAGTCATAAAAAGATAAATAGCTAGCAATTAAAATTTAAACAAGATAACAATTAGAATTTAAACAAAAAATTGAAAAATAGAAATTTGCAGGAATGAAAAGCGTTCGATTTAACCAGATGAGAAAATCAGGATAGTGTCTTTTAGAAAATAAAAAAAAGTCTTCGTGTCATTGGATTTTGATTTATAATCATTATCACCAGTACATAGTCGTAGTAATTTTGAGAAATTCTCTCATCCACGATACAGCCATCAAAGCTAGTTCATATACCCAGGATCAAACACTCAACCCTACCAAGAAAGAACACACTTGATCGTATTCCACTTGGGCTAACATACCACCAGACCAACAAGAAGATCAAAGATATTATACTAAACATTTACACAATACTTACTGAAGACTAACTCTTTTTTTTCTAGGACCCACCCATTATTTCTTATAAACATGACAAAAACATGGTGCACAGTAACCTTAAACAAAAATAAAATGCTACTCCAGGCATTCACACACATGTAAAAGAAACAGGTGTGTTACCTGCCCACATATAAATATCACTGCACACATACGAGGAAAGAACACAACTTTCAACATAAGACAGTCCTTTACAGGTACCACTGAATGCATCATTTACTCTATAATTTGCAATAGATGAAATAGTTTATACTGTTGCGTCAGCGAAGTCACGTGACTAGTGTCACGCACGTTTTCTAGAGATATCCTGTTCCTTCGTGAATGCCCTAGCATTTACTAGATTGGGGGTAGGCTGATATATATAAGATGGTAACAACGTGACGGAACAATGTGTAGGTAGTGAATAATTGATCTGCAGTCAGAGAGTA
>NW_013671729.1:24613-32216 GCF_000517525.1 Limulus polyphemus | reverse complement strand
TAGGTTTGGCCTTTTTTTTTTTCATATTTTGGCCAAAAATTTGTGAGTAAAATTTGGTCAGTTTTCTGTACAATTTTATTTTGTTTCTGTTTTATATATATATACCTCTACGAGACGAGACGAAACGATGTTTGTACCCGTACAACGTCGTACAAGACGACAAGCGTTGCATTATTAAGTAGTAGTTGAACGTTTTACATGTTAAGAAATTATGAGTTTCATTTCTTAAATCAGTTAACCCACTATTTACTATGTTTGTTTTATAGTAGTGTTTTGTTGGCTTTTTTTAACCATTAATTTGGCCATAAATTTCCCCAACCATCTGGCAACCCTGGCTCCAACAGACATTCACAAAAGAGAATGACAGGAAATGAGATTAATCTACAATCTGGTGACCTATAACGATTTAGTTTAAATTAACCCTTTTCATTCCAGTAGATCTCCATTTTTCCATTTTTTGTTTAAATTATAATTGCTATCTTTTTTAAATTTTCATTGCTATCTACTTATCTTTTCATGACTTGTAATTTTTATGTATTATATGTAATCTTGCTTCGAAATTTCACGCTCAAACATTCCAAATACCACGTACGCAAGTTTTCTAATTATGCGCATGCGCCTTAGTTGTAAACTGTATAATGACGAAGAGCTGTGGCTCGAAACATTATCCTTCTTTAATTTGAATAAAAATATATAAAAACTTGGCGATTGTTCAAGCTATTATTTAATTTTGATATTTTCGTCGCGTATGTGGTTGTAATTATATTTATCTTTTTACAGAACGTGGCTTTTGACAAGGAAGGGTTAATGTACTTAATACTAATACCCATTTGTAAATTGTATGCCTTCAAATTCGATGACGAGGAATCCACTTTAAGACTAATAATGGCTGGAGACGGCTTGAATGGGTAATGAAAAAAAAACTTTAATATAAGTTTAACATAACAGCAAATGTATGCCTTCAAGTTTAACTTTAAATTATATTATTATGTTAGATTATTCGAAAAAGTTTATAGCTTTAAAGTTTAAGTTAATTTAATCGAATCATTATGATAACAGAGCATTGAAGCCAATATTTACCAGTTCCACTATATTATCACTTAGTTATCACCAAGTTATGATATTTATAAGTGTAATACTATTAGTACTAGTATTACTATTAGTCTTACATAAGTTGTGGGAAAGTATCCAATGGCTCACATATCCAATCTTTAACCTCTTTCAAAACCCTTGGGGAAATATTATCTGGCCCAGGAGCCTTATCATTTTTATACTTCCCAATTTGTTTATTAACAAGCTCAGAATTAGAAGCCTTGTATATATAGCACCTTGTCAAATGCTTTCTAAAAATCTAGATACACCAAATCTACACCCTTACCCTCGTATACATAAGCAGTAACCTTTTCCTGTATTTCTATTTTATCTTGTTTTTAGTCCTAGGTATTGTAAGTGTATTAGAACATCAGAATATGTTCATATACAGCCAGGTGTAAAGTATAGGCCTAAAACTCGAATATTATTGCCCATATAACTATAGTTATCCCATTTATTTTCCTCTTAAAAGACACAAGTGTACTATTAAACCTTATCTTTGAAAGGAGTGATGTTTGATAAGTTATATTTGTGTGGATCTATATATTCATTTGCCTGATGACTTATGTAATAGCTGTTGTTAGGGGTAGAATGAATAAAGAGAATCTACTTTGTTTACTTGTGAAAATGCTCAGCCTCATTCTTGTGGCAACCTTGACATACCATATATGGCAAACCATGTCCTTGTGTATTGCAAGGTTAAGCGTCCCTTATGTGATGTCATTTCAGTGTCTACCGACTGACTGGCAGACAACACATTACTATATACTGGTGTAAGTAGTTGAAACAGGTGACTGCTCCAAGCAGCTTTTGAAAAGTTAACACAGAGGAGCTTATTGTTAAGTACAATGCATTAAAAAAATGGTCATAATAACTTAGTTCTGTCAGGGATACTGCCAAAACTTAACTGTGGGGATGAAATTATAAGTAGGTCACTAGGGTTAAATGTTAGGCTTAGGTTAATATCTAAGAATGAGCAGGATGGCCAGTTGAATTTGTGAAATCAGTTCAATGGGATAAAGGAACATTTTGGAATGATTGGTTACATTTAAATAGGGTTGAGGCTGGCTTGTTTGCAAGGGCTATTAACTCAACTGTAAGAGCAGCTTTAAACTAGGACTAGAGTGGTGAGAGCCAGAATAATGAAGAAAAAATAATAAACTTAAGATAAGACCCAAAACTCGAGCGCTTTAGAATAGTTGACTATTATTCTTCAGGAGAACAAAGGGTGACCTTTACCCTGCGCAATGCAATATATATAGTAGGACGTGTGACGTCATGTAAACCGGAAGTCCCAGTTGAGTTGAATCTGATGAACAGCCAATCCCAACTCAAGCAGTTAGTCTCCCGGAAGAGAGAATTCGTTTGTAGAAAGAAAAAACAAAGCAATTATTATCAATTTTCATTATATATGAAACTTTTGACTGATAGAGAAAAATAAATACATAGGAAGATGAGAGCTATAGAAAATAATAATGTACATGGATACCTGAAATAATAATGTAGAGAAATAGAAGCATTAATAAAGATGTGAATAATAAAACTTTACAAACTTAATTACAAGTTATTCGGAATTTGTTTAGAGACTCTCGAAGGTCAACAATCCCAGGATCGAGATTGATGCCATTCGGCGTTACAGTATTTAACAGTGCTATCCAGTAAGCTTCTTGAATTTCCCTGTTTCTGTTTGATGTAAAATTTGTCTCTATACCTGTCAGTATCATGTCGTCAAGAGAGTGGTCAGACATGTTGAAATGCTCTGCAACAGGAGATTCTTTGTTCGTTTATATTGAAGATTTGTGGTTATTAAAATGTATGCTTAAAACAGTTATAATGTCTTAGAAAATATATCATAGTGGCATTAGTTGCATACAAAGGCTAGGCATGTTGATTTAACAAATGAAAGAAATACAACTTAGTAGTCAACCCTCGCAGTCAACCCTCACTAATATACTGGAATTTCCTCAACAGTAGCAGAAGTAAAACCCATGATCCATCCAGAGAGTTTGGCTGGCTCTCTAGGTAATTTTCAGCGACTACTAAGCACTATGTTATAAACTTTCTGATATAATGACAAGATGAAAAGTATGAGAAGGGCCACCTTTGGTGGAGGAGGCAACTTGTTCTGACACACAAAAACAGGGAGGCCCAGCAAATTATATCTACAACTGTAACTTCAACTGCCCCCCCCTCCCCAGGATACAAGGTGAAACGTTGCCTCAATCTAGAAATAGGCAGGAGTAGTCCACTGAAGTCATGACTTCACGACAAAAACAATGTCTTAATTTGGAAATTATATTTATCGAATTCAATATCAAAGCTACAAGGAAATCCGAAAACACTGAAATCAAGGTGTTAGTGGTGGAACAACACGAAAACACTTCTAAAGTTTGTTTGTTTGTTATATTTCACACAAACGTACTCAAGGGCTATCGGTGATAGATGCCCCTAATTTACGAGGGATAGATTAGAGGGAAAGCAGCTTGTCAATAACACACCCAACACTTGGGGTATTCTTTACTAACAAAAAGTGAAATTGACTGTCACATTATAACACTTCCATAGTTGAAAGGGTGAGCAGATTCAAATCCGAGACCTACAGATTGCGAGTTGAATGCCCTAACCACTTGTCCTTTCTCTAAATAAAATGTTTTTATCTTATTTGGTGCTTATCCTATTGTGTGAAATACATTCGACTACAAACAAGTAGTACGTGTACAAAGTATACTATCAGATTAATCATTATCAGTGCAAATGTAGGTGTGGCTAGAATACGTCACTAAAATCACTGCTGATAATACACTTTAGTTAGTGACAGTCAATCCTGCTGACTGGATGGTCTCCGTCTGGTCAGCAGTTATAAGTTGGGGCACACAATACCTGAGCCTTAGAGGCCTCTGACCTGTCCTTTTAACCAGTGTATCGCATTAAGTTCTGTCTTACTGAAAATACCAAATATTCTCTCTCTATGCAGGTTCAATGGGCTTTTTTTTGTTTATAACTATATGTGATTTAAACAAATCCCGGTGTCCTCTGTACAGTCTTGTTACAATGAAAACTATGGGTCGACTAGAATCACAAGATATGTTTACTTAGAAAACTGAAGAAATTCATAACTTATTAGTGCTGCCATCTGTTAAATAAACTTGCATACTCAAATTTATCTTTCTTAATGAAGACGGTGCAGAATATCTAAATAATTTGATTAATATTCTGATGAATACTAGAAAAGTGTCTACTGGTTCAGAATCAGATAAAAATAATACATGGTTTATCGATAGATGTCACTGTGTTTCTAATGCAGACTAAAAGTTATTAGATAATAAATAACGGCGTTTAATCAATTTTAAATTATCGCCATTTTGTTACACGCTATAATTTCATAATCACAACATTAAAAACAAAAATAAAAAAGCTAGTGGGAATTAGGTTATAAAAGCAAGTGATTTTTATTAAAGACCGAGGTCTTTAATAACAGAACCTATAGTTCACTACAGGCAGGTATGTAACGATGTCAAGTAGTCAAATCTTATTAAGTTATCGTGATATATTTAATACTAGGCAACAATTTAATACTTTTATTGACTGATCATTTATCAAATGAAAATTCCACGTGTGGTATAAGAAAAAAGGGTTATTCTTTATTCAGTTGATAAGGGTAAATAATTTATATTCCATTATTGTAAACTTGGCTGTCCCCAGTGGATCATGGGTAAACTAACGGACTTGCAACGCTAAAATCCGAGATTTAATTCTATGCGGTACATATAGCGCAAATAGTTTGAGCTAGAAAAATGAATTTTTAATTTGTTGTTGTAAATTTCACTCATATTTCTTAAGCGACAAAAGCAAAACAAGTTATCACCACATTATAAATAAATTACACATACACACATATATATATATATATATATTTACTGATATTACGGAAGCGAAATTCTTAACTTCAGGAATTTTAATTTCTAATCTACAAAATTTAACGTCATAACATGATTCGATTAGACTTTCTCAAAACTCGAAAAGTAGGGTCCATATCTCTAATTTTCAGTCTTATTCGTATGTCTCTTCTGGGCCTGGCAAAGCCTGAGGGGTAGGGTAATCGACTAGTAATCTGCGGATTTCGAGTTCGAATCTCCGTCACCAAACATGCTTGATCTTTCCGCCGTGGGAGCTTTATAATTATACGGTCAATTCCACTCTTCGTTGGTAAAAGAGTAGCCCAAGAGTTGACGGTGGGTAGTGATGACTAGCTGCCTTCCCTCTAGTGTTTCACTGCTAAATTAGGGACGGCTAGCGTAGATAGCCCTCGTGTAGTTTTGCGCGAAATTCAGAGTAAACTATAAACCAATTTGCAACAGGTGCATGTAAATTTGTAAACAGTGTTAGTAACGCATTTAATTTTGCGTTTTCGCATACTTGTAGCTAATTAAGATTAGTGAGATTTAACTGTTGCCCTTATAACGCATCTCTAGTTCCAAGATTCAAAACACGTTTGTGTGTGTGGTAATGAGGCGCAAATCACCAAACCTCAGCTCAATAGTCCAACAGGCTAACACTTGGCACTTAGATGTTACACAGAATTAAGTACGCTACTGAACAAAACTAAATCAAATAAGATGCTTACAAATAAAAAATTGAAAAACTCACCCACAAATATGTTAACAATACAGAAGAAAACGTTACAAATAAGAGAATCCAATTCTCACAAGAATAGCCTACGAGTTAGCGGTGAGTGGTGTTGACTAGCTATATTTCCTCTAGTCCAGTGGTTCTCAAATTGTTTGGTGTCCCTCTCTGGGGGCCCAACTGTATTTTTGGGGAGGGGCGTGAGAAGCGTCAGGAAAAGTTTCTTAAAAAACAACAACAACTAAGGGCACCGATGTCATCACTGGCTGTGTATATTTATATATCACGGTTTCATTGAGTTGAACGTTCTTTTTCGGGGGGTATATTACAGAGAAGAAAGGGGACGCGCAACTTTACAAGTTTAAAAAACACTAGAGTATCATTTCCAAAGTATGGAAGGTTGGCTGGAAGTTTTCCCATAATTTTCCACAAAATGGATAACTACATAAAAAGAAGAATCGTAGAAAATTACTTCAAAGTTTAACAGCTACTTGACCTCCTGTGTTCTTAAGGGAATTCGAAGTTCAGGGGTCACGTTGTAGAGTAATTTCCCTACCAGCGGACAACGTGAGACTGAATAGGACGCACGAATATGACGAAAATGGTTTTTCCGATATCAAGACTTGTAATAGTTTGTTTAATTTCAAAAACACGCGATATTATATTCTTATATTACTATCCCAGAATGCTTCTCTCTAACTGCGTTCGTGAATTAGCCGCTGCCTATATCATATTACACAGATAATGTAAATAACAGGCTGTGGAGCCCAGGAAATGGAGATTAGTTAACAGTGATAGAGAAGTCTGTTCTATTCGGTTTTGTTGGGTATAAACACGAGAAATTTCAACGTTGTAAAACTGAAGTTTTAGCATAAATATTGCGTGTTTCTTTAGAGAAACTGGTATCTATCAAACCAGTTAATAATATCAATTTCCATGGTATTATTTTGGTTAATTAAAAAAGAAAAAAAAAATCTGTCACATTTAGAACATCCGAATTCGAATAAGAAGGTCAAAGGGTACGTGAGACGGCCAAGGGTAATGCACATTTAAAACTATATCATACTTCGTATACTTTCACCACCCGCAGTGGTTCAACGGTAAAAACTGGGTTTTGATACTCTTGATGGGCACAGCACAGATAGCCCATTGTGTAGCTTTCAGGGTAAGACACACGGTGAAATATTAACTAGTAACTACATCCAACATTCCTTAATTTCTAATTATTTATTTTATAAGCACTGTTTTAGTGTACTTTTTTTAAATTTGAACATAACTTTATAATTATTTAATTTTTATTGTTTATTTTTCTACCCACAGTATATCCCTGTATTTTTAAAGAGTTAAACTAAACACGACATCGTTTTGAAATATTTAGGGTTAAAGGGCATTGTTCGTCACTTCTCAGCATTTCTACTTATCTTTCTTGATTATCGGGGTACGATTAGTATAACAAAACAATAACAATTTTGACAATAGAGTTGAAAAAAAAAAGATTCTTACTATTCGGGCAATAATAATAAATAATCTTTTTATTTCAACCAGTGTTTCACCGTTGCGTCTACATCAAGGTTAGTAGTGCAAAAACTGATGATGCAGCAATGGCGAAACGTTGTCTAAAATAGACACATTTATTATCATTATCATATGTAAAGATTGTCAAAATCTTACCAGTATGTTCTATAAATTCTGAAAATTAACAAAATAATAAACACGTGATCAGATACAGAAAAATAAACTCTTTATAAAAGCAAACATATAAAACAAACAGCTTACCAAACAAGCCTCTGTGGTGTTACTAGCGGGTTAAAATAGTGTGGTGACAATATTAAACGCTTTTTTATATAAGTTCTTCGATTTTCCTGGTAGATGTCGCTATCGAGAT
>NW_013671729.1:21143-23613 GCF_000517525.1 Limulus polyphemus | reverse complement strand
CTTACCAGTATGTTCTATAAATTCTGAAAATTAACAAAATAATAAACACGTGATCAGATACAGAAAAATAAATTTTATATGCCTCTCTCTCTCTCTCTTTATAAAAGCAAACATATAAAACAAACAGCTTACCAAACAAGCCTCTGTGGTGTTACTAGCGGGTTAAAATAGTGTGGTGACAATATTAAACGCTTTTTTTTATATATGTTGTTCGATTTTCCTGGTAGATGTCGCTATCGAGATGCCTGCTAGTAAATAAGATAAGAGTGTTATGAATGGTTTGCTTGGGGTAACTGAAAGATCGCCAAGGTCATGCGCAGACGATGCGATCAAAGTCCGTATGAAATGGGTCATCTTGATTGCACATCATTCAATGGTTGGCTCATTTTTAAGTATCAGGATCGTGTAATTCAACCAATAAGCCTAAGCGGCAAACATATGCCTTATTTCATCCCCCCCCCCTATTTTATAAGTAATTGAACTACCTTCGACATTTCTCGTTGTCAACGCTAAAACGTCTTCATATATATATTCCCATATTTGAATATATCTTGTGTTGCCTGTTGTCAAAGTGGAGAGTCTTTTTTTACTATGTAAAACGAAACCACAGGGGGGATTTTTAAAAGTTTTTTCTACATTATTTCAATAACCAAGGAAAGGCTACAGGAAAGTTCGCATCAGTGAGCTTTTAATTTTAAACAATTTAATTTCAGTATTTGTCCTGATATATGGCTTTAACGTATTGGCATTACTTGCAATGTTTTGCGGTCATTTGACGTTGAAATATCTGCTTTAACATATCTGTCAAAGCAAAGGAGTCAGAGAGTCATATTAACAAATTACAAGCTTTTAAAGAAATAGTTTTTACTTCATTTTACACACTCACTTGCAGATAAATTTACATGTATTACCTACCCTAAGGAGCTTCCATCACGCTACAGCAAGTTATAAATAAACATGGTTGTCCCTAATTAACGCCCCCGGGGGCGTTGCAAACTCCAGGGAGGGAGGCACTAATTATAATATTTGTGTAGTTCCGGATTCATTTTTTTTCACACGCGATTTGTTGATTTCAATGCTAATAAGTGTTTGTTTTTCTTCTTTTTTTTTTCAACTCAAAATTACGATAATAAAAGTGGATTATATGCTGTCACAAAAGGTAAGATTTATAAAAATACCGGGGGGTGGACGGTAATTAGAGAGAGGGGCAATATCGTACCTAGTTTTATTTATGCATTATTGACAACTATATTTTCAGTGCTTTAAATTAAGATATTAGCTAGAGTGCGCATGACATTAAGATCGAAAGCTTACAAAAATAGTCCTAGAACATGTAAAAACTTCGAAGTTTGACATCGAGAATCTAGTTAATTCACAGAGTACAAAACAAATGAGCGTAGATTATAAATTCGAAAATAAGTGAAGCATTAAGTCAGTTTTGTTTTCAACTGGTAAAATATGAACATAGTTATTTATGTAAGCAATTTTAATTCTTGTGAATATATTTTACATGTACATTTAGCCTAATTTTAGGTACTTTATCCACCACAGATAGTATATTATTACATGTCACTTAACGTAACTTTCTGAATAATAAGAAAAAATATGGCTATAAATTGAACCTCACTTTCCAGTATAGGCAGGTCTTACTAGGAAGCTCTCGAATACATCTTTGAGAGCTAATAGAAACAGTTTTATTGGTTGGAATCAAAGGCTGAATACTAACTCCCCATACTTCCTATTAGCGTTAATGGTGGGCCGATCAAAATTAGGGATGGTGGTAGATAAAATACGTTTTCTTAAAGCTATCAAATCCTGGTTACAGATAATTTTACATTAGCAGGTGTATTATTAGATCTGTTGCATGCTCATGCTAGTTCTCACTACAATAAAAAATTGTTAGATTTTTTTTTTTATTCCTTGTATTACAAACCTCTTGTTACACAGGATTTTCACCAAGTGAAGGATACGTCACAGATATCTTACTCTTCCCCAGTTTGATTGTTTATATGATTGACATGTTGTTCAAACAGGCCACTCATGCTTTCAGGCTATCAGCCTGGCCAGTTCTTTATGTCAAAATTAAATATTTACAGGGATGTTATACATCTTGATATGTAGTACTCTTCTGTTGATGTTGCTGGCTTCAGTGTTAAACTTAAGGCAGTTCCTAGATTTAAAAAATTGTTTATAGCCAGTGATTCAACTAAATTGAGCTCCTAGCATGATTATTTTTGTTTGAAGAGGGAACCACAGCTAACCTTGAGACAAACTGTATGCAGAATTGTGGAGAGCTGGGATGGGGCTTTGGATCCAAGTCTCCAGCGATAAAGGCAAAAAAAAAAAAACAGCATATATTTTATGCCTAAATTCACTAAATCTTACATTTTTCGAATTTCTTTTACAAAACAAGTTTTTATAGAGTACCCTAGGGAGTTTCCACAGCTCTTCAATCTTTCAAGAAACCAGA
>NW_013671729.1:19038-20583 GCF_000517525.1 Limulus polyphemus | reverse complement strand
CGTCATTTGGCTCTCAAGCAGAATCTCTCTTGGTCAACTATTTTTACTTGCTGTACCAATTTAACAGTTGTTTTTATGTGTATAAGTGATTATTTTATAAGATTGATTAATCAATACATGTTATCATTGCCTTGTTTTCCTTCTTTCTCTCCAGGCTGGTATGCATGCAGTAAGAGAAAACAGATATATTGTCCTTGCCAAAGACTTTGAAAAAGGATACAAAAACAACATCAAGAAAGATGAATCCGAACACGAATTTTACAAATAATTTTGCTGTTTTAGTGGTGTAACATAATAGTATTAGTTCTACATTTATTTACGTCTAACCTGTTGTAATGAAACCTATAATTAGTCTCTGTGTATTATACACATAGTTAAACAACTGGACAAAAACTTTTATAAACTGGAATTGTATATTTCTAGTTAACAATAAAATAAAACATTACAATCTTTTTTTTACTGCTGTTTCAGTTTGCTTACATAAATATTAATAGTAAACCTTAAAATTAATCATTATAACTGCTGGAAACAAAATCTGAAATACAGTGAAGTGTGTACATGGTTAGAGTTAAGTTAATTATTTTTGCTTCGGGTTATTAACATTTCATTTCTACCTCATAAAAAAAAAAACACCTTATCATACTCAAGAAAAATTATAGTTTTTGTATTATTATTTTCTTACCTTTTTTCATTTAATTTTAATAAAATAAGCTATTCTACAGGTTTAAAACTCAATTCTCTGGTTATATGAACATTTTTCTGGGTTTACCATGGTCGTTAAGGTTTTATAGTACTTCCAAGTATTTCTGTAACAACACCAGGGATATTAAGTATTATGAAATCAGAATCATGTTTCCCAACAAAGGTGTGCCCCATCTAATACAGCATGATTGGTAAGTGTTCTGTGGGGTTGAGGTCTGGAGAAAATGCTGGTTAGTTCATTCTCACACACACTGGAGTTGACTGGGACTTTTGTTTTTGGTAAATCACTTAGCAACCAACCTACCAATGTGCATCTCGTGCCCCAGTTACAAAAACCTACAATCTAATTATAACTGCTAATTTTTAGTTTTACAAAAATAAACTACTGGCTGTATCAGTAGATCTCATTTTTGGCATTTGTGATTAGCTCAACAAAACATTTTCCACTGACCTGTTTGGCCAGTTTACTCCTACTCACAATAGTTTCATGTTTAAGGTAGACAGAGGCAATATATGCCTAGAAAACTTGTCAAAATTTTATTCCCACAATGCACAGCATGACATACAGGTCAATATCTCCATCAGGGCCACCCACAAATCTCTCAAGTAGGGCCCTGTGAATCACAATGTTTTTTGTATCAAATCAGCTGGAGCATATATAGGTTATAGGGTATATCAACTGGGGCATATATAGATATATAACACATTATAAAGCCGTTATGCAAAGTATTTATTTCAAATTGTAACGTTACTCAGTATGGCTCCAAATTTCAAGGAATTATTAAGATACGCAACAACTACAAAGATTACAGTTTTTTGTGACTTGCTTCACAGTAGGTACAG
>NW_013671729.1:12580-18368 GCF_000517525.1 Limulus polyphemus | reverse complement strand
TTACTTTGTTTTACATAAATAGAGATTCTGCTTGAAAGCCAAATGACGTGTTAAATGTTTACTTTGTTTTACATAAATAGAGATTCTCTTTGAAAGCCAAATGACGTGTTAAATGTTTACTTTGTTTTACATAGAGATTCTGCATGAAAGCCAAATGACGTGTTAAATGTTTACTTTGTTTTACATAAATAGATTCTGCTTGAGAGCCAAATGACGTGTTAAATGTTTACCTTGATTTACATAAATAAATTCTGCTTGAGAGTCAAATGACGTGTTAAACGTTTACCTTGTTTTACATAAATAGATTCTGCTTGAGAGCCAAATGACGTGTTAAATGTTTACTTTGTTTTACATAAATAGAGATTCTGCTTGAAAGCCAAATGACGTGTTAAACGTTTACCTTGTTTTACATAGAGATTCTGCTTGAGAGCCAAATGACGTATTAAACGTTTACCTTGTTTTACATAAATAGATTCTGCTTGAGAGCCAAATGACGTGTTAAACGTTTACCTTGATTTACATAAATAGAGATTCTGCTTGAGAGCCAAATGACGTGTTAAACGTTTACCTTGTTTTACATAAATAGATTCTGCTTGAGAGCCAAATGACGTGTTAAATGTTTACTTTGTTTTACATAAATAGAGATTCTGCTTGAAAGCCAAATGACGTGTTAAACATTTACCTTGTTTTATATACCAAAATAACAATTTTCAAAACTATCATTCAGGTAGGTTATATCCATTCATATCTTTGACTGCACTTTAACTACTATGTTTTTTTAAGCCACGTGGGTAGAACTCTCTTATTAATAATAATATTTAGCAAAATGAGTTTTTTTCAAATTAAGACTTAAAGCCAAATCTAATACTATTGATGTAATAGAATATAAGTATCCTATAGTCTCAAGGAAGTTTAAGACAGTCTATGGATTGCTCCTCGAAATTTGTATTCATTACGAAGCACAAGAGCTAACACAAAACAAGCAAGCAGACAAAAATGCTTCACGCACCTCCTGACAGATGGCGTTAATGTCAGCTCCCGCGATCTTATCTGGACGAGCTACATAGTCCTCCAGGTCAACTTCTTCACTCAAGTTCATTTTTGCAGTGACCGTGGAAAAGATTAATCTCTTCTGTCGCCGGTCTGGCATGGGAAATTCTATCTTTCTGTCTAGTCGGCCAGGTCGTAACAATGCGGGGTCAAGGGTGTCTGCTCTGTTGGTTGCCATTATCACCTTCAATAGAATATTACCTGGTTCACAATAACTTAAAAAGAGCGAATGTTCTTTTCATAACTTAAATTAAATGCATATACTTGATACCTGGAACTCAAGTTTTTATAATAAAACTGGTTAAACACTAAAGAATGTTACTTATACGTATTCTGTCAAAGATAATCAGCCTTTAATAAACTGTTAAAATTTCCACCAAGTAGCAGGATGTGATAAAAAAGAAATATATATATATATACACACACACACACACACACATATTATATATATATGATGATATTTAAAAACAGGCTTACAAACAGAAAATTTTATATTCTTTATAAGCAACTATACCAGTATTAAATAAATACGTTTAGTAGTATGCTAAAGATTTGACTTTCAAGGAAATGTGATCTTAAACTTCCACACCATTCAATACTAAACAAATCTTGAATACCAACTGGGTGTAGTATAAAAAGTTGAAACTGATGGTTATATCTTTGGTACCTTGCAAGAGTTAATCTATAAACACCATATATACAGGGCACACCACTACATAGAGTTACCTCCTGTAATACAAATCAATTGTGTGTCCATAACATCATATCTTAATAACCCTGAAATATAAATCGTAGATCACACGATACTAACAACTATGAAAGAAAAGATGCCAGGAACTAACTGCATTTCCCTGATATCTGAAAGATGGACAATGGGAAGTTAGTGAGAAGTCATCAGGTCACTTCAATACTATTGTCAACAGGGTGGCAGTGTAGTTCCGTTCACATCAGACAACATAAAACCAATTGAACAGACATCGTGCTGCGGGTTGACCAACCAAACAAAATCACTGCTCTTATTGGAGGGCAACTACCATCAGAAGTTCTAGATGGACATCTGCCTCACTCCAGGCAATCCCGTGGGCCCAGATTTAATATCTCATAGATACAATGTGTAACTGTGTTTCTACTTTAAACGTGGCAGATCCATCAGTTACTAACGATATTTGGTAACCTTTGTTTATATAATAAAATGGCATTCTTCCTACAGTGGGTGTCTATTTATTTATTGGTAGTTTGGATATAAATACATCATTAGAAAGCCATTGTAATGCTCTATACTGCTTAGAGAAAACTTGGTGACTAATATCATCAACCGGCATTGCTGAACGATGGCAGTCGGCCAAACCAAACATTATATTAACCAAGTATGTAATCAGTAAAATTAAAGTATTAACCGGTAAAATATTCTAAGATTTCAATTAAGATATTCAAAATATAATTATTAAACCACAGTTAAATAAAATAATATAGTTTTATTTTTCTCCGCAAATACAAGCCCTGTCCACTTACCTTCACATTTGTTGTTTGATCAAAACCATCCATCTGATTGAGCAGTTCGAGAAGAATCCTCTGAACTTCTCTGTCAGCTATGATTATGAAAATATTACAAATGAAAGTTTGTAAGACATCTCACATTTTTTTATTTAATGGTAGTTACAAAATAAATTAACAGTTAGTAGTTATATTGAAGACTCCATATATGTTATTTAAGCTATTGTAATAGAAAACCCAGTGGAGATAACCTTGGGTATTGTGGCTTTATATTCATTATTATCAACAATATTATAACATGTAAAACTGAAAAAAAGGTGAGGATAATTATTCTTAAGGCTTACTATTACTAAAACAAGCACTTCTAATACAAAACATAACAATCTTTGGAGAGAAACGTGTTAAAGGTACTTCAGAAAAGTAATACAAAATTTCTCTGCTCACAGTTCCCAGTAGGAAAGTTCATCATAAAACAGAAACAACTCGAGGTAAAAGACCATCGTTCAACGCCTGTCTTGTTAAAGTGGGTTTTCCCGGGGCATTGGATTTATAGATCTCTGCCTTTCCGTGTCCCTGTTAAGGGGCTGTTGTTTATTTGTCCCCAATAAAGACTTGAACCCTGACCTTCACCTTGCTACCTTTGTCAACTCTCCATTTTCACCTTTAATTTTTGTCCAAGTTCTAGATTGCCATACTTTTGATCAAAATTTCAAATTATTTCAAGTTTGAGAAATTTATGCAATAACAATTAAAAATCTCTTCTTGAATAGGATAATAGCCAAAGTTCACTTTTGCTAAATATGATCAACATGTGTGGGGCGAAGGGATTTATCAATATTCCCAAGCACCCCAGTTGGGGAAAATTGGGTAAATGTTCCTTTAAAAACTGAATCCCTGCAACATTTAAAAAATAATAATAAATATATAAGTATAAGAGAGACCACAGGTATCATAAAACAAACAGCTCAAGATAAGAGACCACAGGTATCATATAACAAACAGCTCAAGATAAGAGACCACAGGTATCATATAACAAACAGCTCAAGATAAGAGACCACAGGTATCATATAACAAACAGCTCAAGATAAGAGACCAGAGGTATCATATAACAAACAGCTCCAGGTAAGAGACCACGGGTATCATATAACAAACAGCTCCAGGTAAGAGACCACAGGTATCATATAACAAACAGCTCAAGATAAGAGACCACGGGTATCATATAACAAACAGCTTCATGTAAGAGACCACAGGTATCATATAACAAACAGCTCAAGGTAAGAAACCAGAGAACTAATAAAATCAAATACTTGACACAAATATATAATAAATGCTAACCATATACAGCAAAAAAATATTAGTTCATTCTGAAATACAAAATAAAAATTTCCTAACCCGTATTTGTATATTTGTAAGCACAAAGCTACACAATGGGCTATCTGTGTTGTGCCCAACACGGGTATCAAAACCCAGTTTTTAGCATTATAAACCTTCAAACTTACCACTGAGGGGGGGGGCAGCTAATATGCGAGAGGGGGAAGTATAGGGACGGTAATGCTCTTGCTGAACACTATCATCTACAGTCTGTCAAAAAAACAAAACCTTTTTATCGTCGCTCATTCTCATGATTTTGAAGATAAAAAGTAAGACTTTCAACTTTTTTATCATTAATTGTGTGAAAATGTTCGATGCTGTATTTTATTGCACAATAAATATTACATAGTCCAGATTTAGAATGTCTGGTGAATACTCTCACAATAAAACACACACATTTGCACTTGTTCAGCATGACAATCTAAGTAGCATGTAAATTAGCTGGCGATAGAAGTGACTAGTCCCCCACTGATGATTAACAAACATAACAACTACTTAAATGAAATGTCAGAAAGTTCAAAATTAAAGCAAACTGTTGAAGTAATTAATCAGTTATTAAAACACAATCTTTATAAACATCACTATCATACTAGCTACTTCAAAATAACCTAAACCGTATCTAAATAACCATTCGATTGTTTATACTACTTATTAATGGATAAAATAATAATTAAACACAGTAGATAAGAATAAGGCACACACACACACCTCCAGTCTGGGCATCAAAGCGTTTCGTAGCAATGGCATCAATTTCATCAATAAAAATAATAGCAGGAGCATTTTCCTTAGCTAGTCGAAAAACGTCTCTCACCATTCTTGGACCTTCACCGAGGTATTTCTGAACAAATTCAGACCCAACAACTCTTATAAAAGCAGCTGAAAAGTAAAGAAATTGAGTATTAGTATTTTAATATTCACTTACTTCGATGGATTTGTTTGCTTGTAATTAAGCACAAAGCTACACAATGGGCTATTATGTTCTGCCCACCGTGGGTAACGAAACCCGGTTTCTGGCGTTGCAAGTTCACAGACGTACCGCTGTGCCACTGGGGGCACACTTTGATTGAGAAGCAAATGATCCCAGTTATCTCGATGATAATATTATATACAATGACACAATGTTTAAGCAATCATCAAAAATGATAAATTACTTGAAGCGCTCAAAATGACTCGGTTGCATCTGTTCACAAACATTAAAGATCTTAAAACACATCACTCCACAGATTAAAAAAAAACTTTTCATACGTTACTGTTAAAACTCAACTGGATCCATTCGGTTTTATAAATGTATCTTTTCTTTAGTTAGTGGTTTGGATTTATTTAATAAACTTCTAATTTCTCTCCTAAAATTAAGTTCTTGAAACAATTTATAGATTACTGTTGAGAAAAGTACAAGCTTTTTTTAAATTAATTTTCAGATTTGAAAATCATCATTACATTTGAAAGAAAAAACAGGTCCTAGTTTGTAGATTTTAGACCATTTTGTTTGTTTCAGGTATTCACACAAAGCTAATTTTGAACTAAGAAGTTAGAGGAAAGTCTTGGACTATTGTGATTGAATAGTGGAGGGCATGATTTTACAGTAACAGAACCCCAACCATAGACCCATGGAATCCAGAATATGGCACACTAACACTAGACCATGCTTCGCCCATTTTTTCACAAATAAAGAAAACCAGGAGCATGTGCACTAGTGACCATAAACTCACCTGATTAAAAACAGAACTTGTGGTTATATTATCAAATAACAGCTCACTAGCCTGTAGCTCATCTGATTAATAACAGAACTTGTGGTTATATTATCAAACAACAGCTCACTAGCCTGTAGCTCATCTGATTAATAACAGAACTTGTGGTTATATTATCAAACAAC
>NW_013671729.1:10295-12270 GCF_000517525.1 Limulus polyphemus | reverse complement strand
GAACCCCAACCATAGACCCCTGGAATCCAGAATATGGCACACTAACACTAGACCATGCTTCGCCCATTTTTTCACAGATAAAGAAAACCGGGAGCATGTGCACTAATGACCATAAACTCATCTGATTAATAACAGAACTTGTGGTTATATTATCAAACTACAGCTCACTAGCCTGTAGCTCATCTGATTAATAACAGAACTTCTGGTTATATTATCAAACTACAGCTCACTAACAGAACTTGTGGTAATATTATCAAACAACAGCTCACTAGCCTGTAGCTCATCTGATTAATAACAGAATTTGTGGATATATTATCAAACTACAGCTCACTAGCCTGTAGCTTATCTGATTAATAACAGAACTTATGGTTATATTATCAAACTACAGCTCACTAGCCTGTAGCTCATCTGATTAATAACAGAATTTGTGGTTATATTATCAAACAACAGCTCACTAACCTGTAGTATGATGTGCTACAGCCTTTGCCAACATGGTCTTTCCACAACCAGGGGGACCATACATAAGAACCCCACGAGGAGGGTCGATCCCAATTTGTTTGTAGAGTTCAAAGTGGGTAAGAGGGAGCTCCACAGCTTCTCTGATCTCTTGTTTCTGTATATCCAAACCTCCGATATCTGAGTAGCACACGTCGGGTTTCTCATCTGTAAAATTAACACAAAGAAAATAGTGAAAATGCTATCCAATTAAATTGAAAGCAATTTAAATAGACATTGTTACTTTCTATATTAAATTATACATATAAATATTTTAATGAAACATACAGGTCAAAAGTACGAATTTCAATAAATACTAGATGCAAAATGAATCCATTTGAAAACATTACCAAAAGTTCATTTCATAAGAATCAAAGTTCAGCCTTGCAATGCTAATACATTTTTTTAAATACACTGAGTTTAAAGTGTAAACTTCAATACAAAATTATTTATTTAAATGAAGAGTTAAATGCTAAAATTTTAGCTTTAGCCAAGCTGTATACACACATAACTTAAAGAGGAAGTAGTGTGTTGTGTAGTAAAATTAGTACAAGGTTGTTTTTTTTTGGTATAGACTGTAAATGTTTTGTCTACATTCTACACAAAACATTTAAATATTAAACATGATAAAATGTTGCTCGTTAATACCTTGCTCAATATCATTTTGTTTCCTTAAATATTCAGTTATTTTATATGTCAAAATTCATCATTCAGGAAGGAAGAGTTTGAAGAGAAACAAGTTTTACTAAAATTCTAACCTGTAAAACTATATTTTTGTTACCTGGACGCAGCATGGCAATGCTGCTATCTGCTTCTGGTGGTAACACATCAACCAAAGCATTGCTGTGTTTGTGAAGAGCTACACTGGAACTTGGCTTAAGAAGTTCTCTGTCAATTGTGGACAGAATTCGGACGTAGTAGTTGGATCCTGTAAGCAAAATTGATGTTGTGTAAAGCTGATAAAATAACACTAGCTAAAACAAGGTTATAATTTTTCACACAATTAATTAACAGTGAACATTAACTACACAGCTATCAAAAGTTTTTAATATTTCCAGTATAAACATACAAGACTTTTCATACAAAGCAAGAAATATAGAAGCTGATATTGTAACAAAAAAACAAAACAAAAAACACACACTTTGAAACGACATTTACGGACATGAAACAGTACAAACTGTTCCATATAAACCCACACAGCTTGTTCACTGCAGCATGGGTGTTTATATATTTATAGATAAGAAACAGTACAAACTGTTCCATATAAAACCACACAGCTTGTTCACTGCAGCATGGGTGTTTATATATTTACAAATAAGAAACAGTACAAACTGTTCCATATCAAACCACACAGCTTGTTCACTGCAGCATGGGTGTTTATATATTTACAAATAAGAAACAGTACAAACTGTTCCATATCAAACCACACAGCTTGTTCACTGCAGGATGGGTGTTTATATATTTACAGACACGAAACAGT
>NW_013671729.1:0-9502 GCF_000517525.1 Limulus polyphemus | reverse complement strand
TGGAACATCACGTATGTTCGTGTACAAACTTCTGCCTATACTATGGAACATCACGTATGTTCGTGTACAAACTTCTGCCTATACTACTAACTTTTTTGTTCTAATTCTAAAGCAAAATAATTCGTGCTGGAATTTTTATACATTGTGACAAAACTTGAACATATATATTCTGGCTAATAAAGAGACAGATAATGCATTAGATCAGTAAAACAAAAACACGAGTTGTAATTTTTGTTCTATCTCGTGACATTTGCTAAACCTCTAACTTGCATTTAAGTAAAAAGATGTTTTATTACATCATGAAGTTTAATTGAAATAAAACATTATTTTTAGAATTTTTAACATCAAACCTTTTGACTTAACAATATATATGGTAACAAAAGTTCCTTGCTACCAGTCTGTGTTTTTCTTATTATTTTTTTTTTTATACCAGATCTGAATGAATTGGATAGATGGCCAGTTGACAATAGCAATGGCAGACATCCACCACATGGTAGCCAGTTCTCATCCCTGTATATTAAAACTCTGAGTACAATTAAAAGAATCCCTTGCAGTGTGGTTATTTTTCTTTCAATAAATGTGTTCTGTATACATATATTTAAACACCTAGCACAGCTGTAGACTGTATGGTTTTCTCACCAGTTATATGTTTATACCAAAAGTTATTTTAAGCCAGCTGTATATACTATAAACATTACAGCTGTAAGAAATGTTGTTACCCTTTACGACCGTATCAAGGCATGTACAACACTGATCTTATGTAGAAAGCTGTAAGGAGCACACAAATTTCAACACAATCTGGAAAAAATATCTGTCACTGGGTGCAGTTCAACATAAAACGACTCTGATCTAGATGATAAAAATACGGTTAGAAAGAAGAAAGCAACATGTCGTAAACTTGAATTCAAACTCAGTCGACACACGAATATGTGAAATTTGTAACTAGCTATGCCGCTCTTGAAACGGGCTCGTTGGCTACAAATGGACTCACCAGGTACCTGACTAGACCCCTTATGCATACACCAAAATTCCAAGAGTCAAAAGTTGCCAAAAAACACTATAAACAAAACATTTGAAAGCAAAGTCTTTGAAAACCTATTTTTTCTACACAGAGAAATGAAAAACAAATTTCAAAACAGAAATGAGGCTAAATAAAGCGAACAATATGATTAATCCATTTCAGCTGGAGGTTAAAATACATGAAAGGAGATGAGGTTCAGACCTGTAGTAGAACCCACTATTCCAGTATTCTGATCGACTGCTTCAAGAAACTGTCCAATAACTAAAGGTACACTCTGAATTCTTTTTACTTCCTCTTGAGCATGGAGGTATTCTTTTTTCAGGTTTTTCTGTTCATCTTTTATATACTCTTCTTGAACTTCTAAGAATTCCAGTTGTCGTTGAAGTTTCTAACACAGAAAATTAAACCATGTTACATATAAATATAATTATTTGATAATATATATACACCAATACTTTTAAACTATAAAGTATTAATCTTTATTTGATTGTACACTGTACATAGTAGCAAATAAAACCAATTTCTAAGAAACGTTTTACAAATAAAATCAGTCCATCTGAGAATGCAAACAATGAATTCCAAAACTTGTGTAACTTCTTTATAAAATTAACGATAATGAACACGAACCAATACTTTCAGTAAAACAAGTTTGAAATGACATTTTATTGAATCAAATGATTTAGTTCACCATCTTTAATTTTAGTACCAGAAAAAACTATACTTATGCTAGCTTCTTCACACAAGTTTAAAAAAAAAAATCAGCTTTTGTTCTTATTCAACATTTGAGTAACCAGTGCTTAGTGGTTTAGCAATAATAATAATAATATTCTTTTTACAATATTATGCTGGCTTCATTTGAAAACATTAAGATTTGATACTTTTTTCTTTAAAGATTGAACTGAAGAATTTATCAAAATAAAAGTTTAGCATCTTTAAGGTTTCAAATTTGATGACAAGAAACCCACTTTTTAGAAAATAGTTTGAGGACAGCTTGAATAGGTAGTGAAAGACACTATTACAAATGTATAACATTTTGAAAAGCTAATGTCATTATCAGGTACTTTTTTTTTTGTTAGACGTTTTCCTTGCATGTATTCGATAATACCCATAAACTGGTTTAGGTTTTTGGATAACTTGACTTGTACAAAGTTGGGAATTAACTGTTCAGTGACGCTGTTTGAGGAAGGAAATCTCACAACTGTTACGTTTTATTTTGAAAGTAATTAGTTTATTTTGATCCTGACATTTGTATGTTATCGTAATAAAGACCACATTAGCTGGTAATTGTTAAAAAGTTACTAGAGCATTTCCTTCAATTATTTGAATAGTCTTTCTTACAGAAGTAAATATTTCCCACCAGTTGAGTTTTACCTGTAACAAATTTATATTTCACAATACCTTGTACTTGGTATACAAATCTTCCAAATCCAGTTCATCAGTCGCAGAAAGAGTACAGCCACTAGTAATACGTGGTTCTGTGGTAAAAGTTTCTTCCTGCTATTGAAAAAAGGGTAAAGTAATAAGGTATTAAGTTCCTGAAATGCATCTTAGTAAACTTTTTAAACTAACACTTAGAAGCTATAGATTGAAGTTATCTCTACATGTATGTCCTTGCGGTAACAGTGCAATTGAAAGAAACACGATTTTAAAAAAACTGCAACTACAAAAGAAGTACACACGATCTGATTAGGTTTTACAGTTTATACGGGACTTTGATAATATGGTCTGTTTGAACTTAGGGATGAAATATTTCTTTGTTAGTTATAAGTATGTGTAATAGTATTTCTAATGAAATGACGTGTGCCAATATAACAGGCTGAATAACTTTGTCACCTTGAATTTTCATTTTGTGACAGTTTATGGGTTGTCTGCTCAAGACATTCATTTAAGTTGGTTGAGGTACAACCTGAAAGGTCAATATGCCTTCATAACTTTCTTACAGTAAGGGGGATAAAACCAAACACACTACTCCAAATGACATCTTACAAGCCTTGACTAGTAGCAATCTTCTTGAACTGTACATTTATTTTAATCCTAAACAAAGCAAACACTTTTGACTGAGGATTCTGAATAACAAAAGTATAGAATAGTTTAATCTCACCAAGTCCAACAATTAGACTGTAACATACTTCTCAGCTGTCTCATTCTCTAAACTATAAAATAAATAAATCTTAAAGCTAGCCCTTATTATTCATATAGTTATAGAGTTTTTCTCTTAAACTCATTTAAATTTACTGCCTCCACAACATCAGAAAGCAACCCATTTCAGAGGCCAACCACCCTGTTAAAAAAAAAAAAACTGTCTTAGCTGAAGAAGACTCCTACCTTGCTAAAATTTATACTTCTGTCCTCTAGTCCTACCATTCCCACTGTTAAGTATGAAAAAATATGATGCATCAACACTATCATTTCCCTTTACAACCCTCAATCAGATTCCCTCTAACTCTTCTTTTATAAAAAGTTTAAGAAATCTTAATCTCTCTTCATATGACAAACCCTCCATCCCAGGCACCATTCTAGTAACTTTCCTCTGAACCCTTTCCAACAATTCAATGCCCTTTCTATGGTAAGGAGCCCAAGACTGAACACAATACTCCAAATGTGGCCTAACCAGTGATCTGTACAATGAATTTATAACCTCTTTAGAGTTGTATTCAATATGTCTGTACATACAACCTAAAATCCTATTTGCTCTACCACTAACAACAGCACACTGGTTAGGTGGCTTAAGAGACTGATCAACCATTACACCAGATCCCTTTCTTTCAGGACACATAGCTATCTTATGGTCTTATCAATCATTTATTACACTTTTAAATACAATATTAGTTATTTGGTTTCCTTGTCTAAAAACAATATTAACTTATTGGAAAGGGTCCAGTCTTATGAGGGTAAATTAAGATCTGTTAATTTATTTTCTCTTGAGAAAAAAAAGGATAAGAGGTGATCTTATTGAACTTTGCGAGATTATAGAATAGAGAGCCTGATTTCTTTGTGCTATTAATTTTATTTGCCATTTTAAAAGTAAATAACTTTAGAATAGAATTTAAAAAAATGAATTTGTCACTATATTTATGAGAAGATTAGAAGACCAGGACAATGGCTATTTTCAAAGAAACTACTCACCACCACAGGGCCATCTCACAAAATGGGATTGTTATATATACACACAACTGTTTCAATTTACATTTAATGCAGGTGTTATGATTTATATAGTTTATAGTGTTAAATTTAGTTATTTTCAGAAGCGACAGTTTATTGCAAGTTTGTTTACATAACTGTTTATGAATCATACATTGTGTTGTACGATGGTTATGAATTAGTGATTGTTCTATTATTGGATCATGTTATAACTTTACAAGTTTTTCTCATTGTCTTAACTGACTATTATTACATCATAATATCTAGTAGTGTGTTGAATGTTCTAGGCCTTTGTTGGGGTATAAGTCAGATACCTATTGTAAAGAATCCAGCCCATACACAAAACCTGACAGGAATATAATATAACCCTAAGTTTTCAACAACAAAAATTTACAAGTTTTGAGTTATTTTATATAGGAAAGTAAGAGATATTAAGACTGTAGTGAGTAAAAGGCATCTCAAAACACCTTACATATAATATACACTTCACCATAATATAAAGCTTTGTCTTATTCATTCAATTAACCCTTGTCAACGGTCACCCACGAGAAGTGTAATTCCCTGAAACTGGTATCATACAGTGACAAGTGATAAATCAAATGACTGATTAGGCTTCACATTTAGTTTTCTGAACCACTTGTCAGCTAAATCCCATTCACACGAATAAAATAAGACGATCAAATAAAACCACTTTCCGGGGATAATACCCAACTTTATAATATAGTCCCTGGAAAGAAACCACCCCTGAAAGTGTTTCTAATAAAGAAAAATGTCATTTCAAGTTATATGTGAATTACCTTTGTGTGAAAAACAACTCAAACTTCAACGTGCACATTTCAGGAGTGAAATGAGTCTTATAATTTCACCATTAACCCTCTTCAAGACATTAGAATTATTAGTAGTTTACGAGCTTAATTTTCAGCTTGCATTTTCTAATTTTCTCAAAGCATTTAACTGAACATGCATGAGATTGGTCAATTGGACTGATACCACTTTGGAGAATGAATGTTAACTATAATTTTGAATTTACTATATGTATCTACACAAAATGTGACAAACGTTTAGTAAAAATAAAATGTACAAGTCTGTTGTATGCAAAAACATATGTTCCAAAGTATTTGTACTCAAGATAAGTCTGTGACAATGTCAGGGTGATGTTCTTGTGAAGAATAAAAGTATTTCTGTCCATCTTACATTTCCATAACCTCTAGAATCTCCAAAAATGCTCATTACAGTTTTCCACACTCCCAGTACACTGTATGTAGTATTTACTCTCTTCTAACACCAAATGTTACTAAATCAGCAATGCTGGGTAAAAGGAATAGCTGATAACTGACAATAAATACATAATACATGGAATGAAACTCTGTAAAAGGCCTTGGCATTTGATCTCCAACTCCTGACATTGGGTTAAAAAATGGAACCTTACAAAACTGAATCACAAAACTGAGTGTTGCCAATACGCTTTAATAAAATTTATTTTCTCGATATAACTTCATAGTACAAAGTTATATGTTACAGTTATTTTACTTACGACAACATAAAAATTAGTTAAAACTAACAGTTTAATAATAATAGTAGTAACTGTTGTAACTTATAATTTTTATATTTAGTCTTCCCCATATAATGTTACCAATTTTTACGACATACACCTGGTCATTTTTTAAAGATTAAACCACATAAATAATAACAGTTCAAATGCAATTACCCCTTGTCAAATACGTAACGCTTATGAATTACCTTTTCAGGAATGATAATTCCTATTTCCTCCATTCCCCCCTTTAGTTTACACTAAACTATGTGCTAAAAATTGTAACTTCCTCACAATGACTTCGCAAAATTGAGCGCATTCGATTCTAGAATATTGGGGCGCTATCTGGTGTGAGAAGTACTGGTAACGAAAACATCACGGAAATGAATGAACTGATTACACAGGCTTGCGATGGGTTTTTCGTCTTGAAAGTTTTACATGTTCTACAGTAATTCCTGTACGCTGAATCCAAATTTGATTTACATTTTTCTCCATCACGTACAGATTTTTCAGAAAACATCATTACACAATACATAAAAGAAAGACCATAACACGTAGTTTTGAAACTAAAAGACGTAGATTTTACACACAAAAATCAGGATGATTGAGGATGCATATTCGTTTGACATCAATGTTCTTCCCTTTTCTTTAGTTTGTTTGTAATTTTCTTAACAAACATAATAATAAAGAATGTTCATTGTGGTAAACGAAATAATAATTTGATCTAAGTAAGAGTCCCCCCCCCCCCCGATTTGTACAAAATCCTTACGTGACAGAAAAAAAGAAAATTATTTTCGAAATCTGCGTAGCTGAACTATGGAAAATCCGTTATTAAAACCAAAACAACTTTTATGAAGTTTAAATTGTGCGATATGTTAAAACTTTTAGATCAAAACATTAAATACCTATACACATTTAGCAAAAATTGAAATTTCTTGCCATTTCAATAATATTCGTTACACTTGTTACTTCAACAGATTAAACGTTGTTGAATTGAGTCTTAGAATGATAATTAAAAACAATAACTGTGGTCTAAACACGGAAATATATAGATCTGGAAACAATTTAAAAAGTTGTTTTTCGTACCGTTAAAACCGGTGCTATACATATCAAAAATAAGAAATACTCCGCTTTGTGGATTTTTATATGCAAACTGATTACTTATTGAACTTTATTATCCAAGGGAACTTCAAAACTTGGTATATATGAGATGGGGATGGGGGGATTCTAGAAGTCAAGATAAAATCCAATCTTGACTTAATATGCTAAAAGACTATCATAACTTCATTCTGAAAATTTGGTTTTGTTAATTACTTGGTGCCCAGACACCACTGATCACCTGATCGATATAGCAGATTTTGGGATTAGGTGTATCTTGTTCACTCAACCACAATGTTTCTTTTCTGGACTGTTTTTTCTCCAATATTTTACTAATAAGTGACCTATACTACAGGTAATAACACTAAAATATGTATTCGACATAATGGTACTTTCTATCTTTACTAATCGAGTATTTAACATACCCTCAACTAACATAGTATTATTGTATTTCAATTAAATACAATGCAAAAGCATCAGGTTTTAAAATAGAAAACATTTGCAGACGTTATTTGTCAAGATTCTTCTTTACTTATATGGAGTCACGAAGACAAAATTACTACACTGCTGCTTTTACATTTGTAGATCTTCTTCTACACTTGTAGGTCTTCTTCTATAGTTGTAGATCTTATTCTTCTACACTTGAAGATATTCTTCTACACTTTGTAGATCTTCTTCTACATTTGTAGATCTTCTTCTGCACTTGTAGATCTTCTTCTACACTTGTAGGTCTTCTTCTATACTTGTAGATCTTATTCTTCTACACTTGAAGATATTCTTCTACACTTTGTAGATCTTCTTCTACATTTGTAGATCTTCTTCTGCACTTGTAGATCTTCTTCTACACTTGTAGGTCTTCTTCTATACTTGTAGATCTTATTCTTCTACACTTGAAGATATAAAAGAAGATCTACAAGTGTAGAAGAAGATCTATAAATGTAAAAGAAGATCTACAAAGTGTAGAAGAACATTTATAGATCTTCTTCTACACTGGTAGATTTTTTTCTACACTTGTAGATCTTCTTCTTCTACACTAGTAGATCTTCTTCTACACTTTGTTTCTCTTTAATTTTGTTTTATATTTCTAACAGCATGGTTGACATTTTCCCGGTGAAACGTAATTTATTTTTATAATTTCAACACAATTCGTGATTTCAGACTTTACTGATTTGCTTGCTTATGACAAAGATAATTAGTTACCAGCTGTTGTCGTAATTTTCATGTGTCAACCACAGGGAAGGTAACCAGCCAGAAACATTATTGACTATCCCATTATGATGCCCCAATGGTTGGAAAGGAGAGCATGTTTGACGCTGTGTTTCGAACTCGCGAGCCGCAGAGTACAAGTCGAGTATCGTAACCATCAGGCCGAAAACTACTTATGTTTATCAGTAGGTGTGAGAAACACGTAGAACATTAACTTTAGCTAATTTGCATATAAAAACATTTTCCCAAAGGATTTTTGCATATTTTAAAATTATTAGACACAAAATGTTGGTTCTAATGATACCCAATACAGTTTAGTGTCAATCTTTTCCGGGTAAGCCCAATTTTTAGGGTTCAACAATTACATTATTGTACGGTAGTTACCTTACTTCGTGTGCTAGTTACACATACTAAAGGTGAATGTTCCACTTTTAGAAGTTTCTAGTAAACAGTACTCAAGTAGAGATATTTGTGGTTCTCAAGTAACATTACCTTACTTAAATTTAGAAATGCCTCCCCTATTTTTACTTGGGACAACCGATGACGTGGGTAGCGTCTGCACACTGAGAAATATGACGTCATTGTAAATATTATCACACTCTCTCGGTCTGGAGAATTTTCTTCAACTTCTTCTTGTTTAGAATTTCTGCAGAAACTCTCTAGAAGTTCAATCCAACGTCTTGAGCACTCGTCTATTTTTACCATGTTTAACATTATGTTCAGTGTTTTTTCTACAATTTTGTGGAACAACATTTTTAGTTTTAATTGTATAAATTTTTAATGTTTAAATCCTACTTACTTGCAGTGCTACTTCCACTTGTAGGTAATCATTAAACCTAAGAATACTACAGACCAAGACAAGTTGAGAAAGTTTGGTGCTGTAATCAGATGATTTGTTGTTGTTCATTTTAGTGGGAGTACTTTATTGTGTTTGCCTATGCTTTTGTGTATAACAAGGTTTGTATTTCGGTGAAACTCTGATATGGCGTTTTATAGACGAAGGACCTTTGCATTAATGATAGAGTTTCAGAAGAGTGTAATAAGATTTAGAAGAAGCCCTCTAGTGGGCAAAAGCCCTTCTTAAATGTTGCAAATGGATATTTCTACAATCTCCTGTAGCTACAAACTTAGGAATGAGGCCAGTAGGCTAGAATCTCCAGAGCTGCTGGACAGACACGGATTATTGAGGGTCATTGAGGTGGTTTATGGGCTGGTTTTTGCTCTTTTGGTATTCAAGGAGACTTGGACTGCTTACTTAAGCATTTCAAGTGGACCACTGCTTGAAATGGGTAGACACAAGGACAGGCAGTGTGACATCTGATGTTCAGTCTTGATGGATCAGTGCTTGAAATGGGTAGACACAAGGACAGGCAGTGTGACATCTGATGTTCAGTCTTGATGGATCAGTGCTTGAAATGGGTAGACACAAGGACAGGCAGTGTGACATCTGATGTTCAGTCTTGATGGATCAGTGCTTGAAATGGGTAGACACAAGGACAGGCAGT
>NW_013671728.1:52046-57347 GCF_000517525.1 Limulus polyphemus | reverse complement strand
GGTATGCTTCATTAACTTTATAATAACTTCAAACCTGGTTAAATACAATGTTATCCTTCATTAACTTTATAATAACTTCAAACCTGGTTAAATACAATGTTATCCTTCATTATCTTTATAATAACTTCAAACCTCGTTAAAGACAATGGTATGCTTCATTAACTTTATAATAACTTCAAACCTGGTTAAAGACAATGTTATCCTTCATTGACTTTATAACAACTTCAAACCTCGTTAAAGACAATGATATGCTTCATTAACATTATAATAACTTCAATCCACATTAAAGACAATGTTATCCTTCATTAACTTTATAATAACTTCAAACCTCGTTAAAGACAATGGTATGCTTCATTGACTTTATAATAACTTCAATCCACATTAAAGACAATGTTATCCTTCATTAACTTTATAATAACTTCAAACCTGGTTAAATACAATGTTATCCTTCATTAACTTTATAATAACTTCAAATCAGGTTAAAGACAATGTTATCCTTCATTATCTTTATAATAACTTCAAACCTGGTTAAAGACAATGTTATCCTTCATTGACTTTATAACAACTTCAAACCTCGTTAAAGACAATGTTATCCTTCATTAACATTATAACAACTTCAATCCACATTAAAGACAATGTTATCCTTCATTAATTTTATAATAACTTCAAACCTGGTTAAATACAATATTATCATTCATTGACTTTATAATAACTTCAAACCTGGTTAAATACAATATTATCATTCATTAACATTATAATAACTTCAAACCTGGTTAATGACAATGTTATCCTTCATTAACATTATAATAACTTCAAACCTAGTTAAAGACAATATTATCATTCATTAACTTTATAATAACTTCAAACCTCGTTAAATACAATGTTATCCTTCATTAACTTTATAACAACTTCAAACCTAGTTAAATACAATGTTATCCTTCATTATCTTTATAATAACTTCAAACCTAGTTAAATACAATGTTATCCTTCATTATCTTTATAATAACTTCAAACCTCGTTAAAGAAAATGTTATCCTTCATTAACTTTATAACAACTTCAAACCTAGTTAAAGACAATGTTATCCTTCATTAACTTTATAACAAGTTCAAACCAAGTTAAATACAATGTTATCCTTCATTATCTTTATAATAACTTCAAACCTCGTTAAAGACAATGTTATCCTTCATTATCTTTACAATAACTACAAACCTAGTTAAAGACAATGTTATCCTTCATTAACTTTATAACAACTTCAAACCTCGTTAAAGACAATGTTATCCTACATTAACTAATGTGGTATAACACTCAAGTGATGTCTGTTCAGTTAAATTTTACGTGTTTGAAACCAATTATTCAGTGGATAAAGAAGAGTGCAAGAAAATCTTCACTGTAACGATGTATTGAGCACAGTGGAATTCATTATGCTTACAACAGGCTTATAATGTTAGAAATTGGTAAATACAGTTGGTTCTTTCATAGTCTCAACATTCTGAAGCTCCGTGTCATTTCCACAACCTCATAACAGCTGAACACTTAGATATTAATAATACTCAGAAGTAAATAAAAGAATACTTCTCTTGAGTAGAGTGCCGAGGGTCTGTTGTAAAAAATGTGAGCTCTTCTGTAAGCTATAAAAGTCTACGAAAGAAACAGTATTGGCAACTACAGTCGTATTGAGTAGGAGTTGATTTCAATGTAACAGTGGTAATAAATATATGGTTGTTGTATTCGAATGTTTAACAGAATGGCCAGAAGCAGAAATTCTAAAAAAGAAATTCACCAATGAATTACTTTCAAGGTTTGGCGTGCCTACTGAATTTCATTCAGATCAGGGATGGATCTATGAATCAGCCTTGTTTGCAGAAATGTATCAAATACTTGAGATCCAAAAGACCGAGACAACAGTCCTTCATCCATCCTCTGATGGCATGGTGGAGAGATAAACTTCACATTCTTAAACCGATTATGTGAATGAAAATTAGAAAACGAATCAAAATTCTTAATACTACATTAGTACAAGAATCTACGGGTAACAAACAATCATCACTGATGGTTGAGAGAGTACTTAATATAAGTAATAGTACAGTAGTACAAGAAGCTACGGGTAACACACAATCAACACTGATGGTTGAGAGAGTACTTAAATATAAGTAACACTACAGTAATACAAGAAGCTACGGGTAACACACAATCAACACTGATGGTTGAGAGGGTACTTAATATAAGTAATAGTACAGTAGTACAAGAAGCTACGAGCAACACACAATCAACACTGATGGTTGAGAGAGTACTTAAATATAAGTAATAGTACAGTAGTATAAGAAGCTATGAGCAACACACAATCATCATTGATAGTTGAGAGAGTACTTAAATATAAGTAATAGTACAGTAGTACAAGAAGCTACGGGTAACACACAATCATCATTGATAGTTGAGAGAGTACTTAAATATAAGTAATAGTACAGTAGTATAAGAAGCTATGAGCAACACACAATCATCATTGATAGTTGAGAGAGTACTTAAATATAAGTAATAGTACAGTAGTACAAGAAGCTACGAGCAACACACAATCAACACTGATGGTTGAGAGAGTACTTAAATATAAGTAATAGTACAGTAGTACAAGAAGCTACGGGTAACACACAATCATCATTGATGGTTGAGAGAGTACTTAAATATAAGTAATAGTACAGTAGCACAAGAAGCTACAGGCAACACACAATCAACATTGATGTATTTAAAGTCCCATTTGACCTTATGTACTCTCACCTCGAGAATAATCATTCAAAAGAGTCTTACACAGAATATGTAGGAAGATTAAGGAACACCACTGATGTCAGGTATGACTTGACTGGAGAATAACTTAAATCAGATAATGATGAAATAAAATTGGTATGATATTATTGCAGACAAGAGTGGATTCCACCAAGATAATATTTTATGGCTGTACAATCCCTGCTGCAAGAAATAACAAATTCCAAAGTTAAGCAGGTGATGGGAGGGACCATGTACTGTACAGAAAAAGATTCAATGAAGTGGTTTAGAAAATCCAAAACCATAGGTAATTTAAGCTACGTTCATCCACTGTGATTCTATTTGAAAGTACATCAATGAGAAAACAGCCAAATAGATAACTCTAAAACTTGCTGAAGTACCCAATGTTCCTGTCAAGACTACTTCTAGAGAATAACTAAGGATGGTGCCAACAGTGGAGATACTCGGCCTGAATATAGAAAGAATTCCCCTAGCAATAGAACAGGCAGTGACAACAAGAAATAGAGGCCATCCCATCTGTATACCGTGGTTCTTGAAAATAAAACTACCAAAAAGACTTGGCGAATGGACAGTTTTGTGTATTGGAATAGTTCAACAGACGTCGCAATCGAGGAAGGGAGTAGTGTTACAAGCTATATTTTCAATGTTTTAATTCGATTGAGAGCTAGAGGGCACATAACGTTAAGCTCAAGTAAGTTTGTGGGAGTAATCTCAGAAAATTCTAAGTTTGACGTCATGAAAATCTAGTCAATTCGGGGAGTATTAGGATAAGAGAGTAGATTATAAATACGAGATTCAGTAAAGCATTGAATAAAGTTGTAGTTAATGTTTTGCTTTATGCTAGTAGTGAATAGTGAATGAGTATTAAGAAACTTTTGCTTCCAGTTATTCAGTGAAGATTTAGTAATGATAAAGAACTGGATCGGTGTTATCTGATTGGCCAACCGTGAAATTAAACAAGTACGTTTCTTTTAAATTATTTGTAGTACAATTAGCGTAGTATTTCCTTAGGCCTACAAACTAGAATAGTGTAATAGTGAAAGCAGCTTGTAGAAACGTTAAAGAAGTAATACATATTGTTACGACAGCGGGGGTCACGTGGCCCTAGTAACACGTCATATTCTCGAAGGTTCGTGAAGCCTCGAGTGTTTACTAGATATGCGGTATTCATGTATATAAGACCGCCAAGAAGTGACGACAACAATGGAATCGGCAGTTGAATTGTATACAGAGATAGAGACGGACAGTTGGGTCGAGCGCGTGTGTCGTTCGTTGTGAATTATAGCGTTTGTTAAGTTATAGCGTGACTGTGGAAATTAAATGTATTGCAAAGTTGTATTGAGAAAGAATAAACCAGTTTTATTTAAGAAAGGACTTGTGTCGCTAAAGTTTCATCGGAAAGAAATTATAGGGGAAATTAACAAACGAATAGAGACGTAACAATATATTTGTTATTGTTACGTGAACTTACTTTGAATTATTTTCACTACATAATTTTTAAACAACGACCAACTTAAGAATAATGTTATAACAATACATTGCCCGTCTTCTTGTGTGTCAATGAATCTAGGTTGCATCCCGTTGCCTAACAACATGCATCTGACTGCCCGATTAACTTGTGTTGGAAAAGTAGTTGTATTTGAAACGTCTCTGATGAAAGGAACACTTTCTATTAATATTTACGTGATTTTCGAGTCCTTTTTAAATAACCATAGAGTAACCTAAATTAATTTAAGTGTGCGAATACTGTTATGACAATTGTGTCTAATTCTTTATTGGATATTGTACAGCGGACCAACTTTTTAATGATTAGTGTATTACAAATATGTATTTTTTCACCAAAATAAAATTGAAAATTACCATTAAAACCTGTTCGTCAAATTATACCTGATTGGCTACAAACACCCCGCACATCTCCATGCCAACCAACCAAGTCTTAAGTACAAACAGTACAAAGATTGTGAAAATTATATAATTAATAGTAGGGTATTAGTTCCGCGTGTATTTAAAAAGTTTTGAAGCTTAGTTATTAACTTCACAAAATAAAGGTATATAAACATGTTCATTTCTCGTAGACCTAATAACTTAGAAAGCCAAATCAAAATGCATCATAGAATACAATAGCGTCATTGATCCAACCACCATTAGATTACAACAGCATCATTGATCCAACCACCGTTAGACTACAACAGCATCATTGATCCAACCCCCATTAGATTACATCATTGATCCAACCACCGTTAGACTACAACAGTGTCATTGCTCCAACCACCATTAGACTACAAGAGCGTCATTGATCCAACCACCATTACCGTACAACAGTGACATTGATCCAACCACCGTTAGACTACAACAGTGTCATTGCTCCAACCACCATTAGACTACAAGAGCGTCATTGATCCAACCACCATTACCGTACAACAGTGACATTGATCCAACCACCGTTAGACTACAACAGTGTCATTGCTCCAACCACCATTAGACTACAAGAGCGTCATTGATCCAACCACCATTACCGTACAACA
>NW_013671728.1:50190-51256 GCF_000517525.1 Limulus polyphemus | reverse complement strand
CTAAATGTAGTTATTGTAGTGTATCTCCACAAGACATTCTGACAGATGTGTTCTAAATGTAGTTATTGTAGTGCATCTCCACAAGACATTCTGACAGAGAGTGTTCTAAATGTAGTTATTGTAGTGCATCTCCACAAGACATTCTGACAGAGAGTGTTCTAAATATAGTTATTGTAGTGCATCTCCACAAGACATTCTGACAGACTGTGTTCTAAATGTAGTTATTGTAATGTATCTCCACAAGACATTCTGACAGATAGTGTTCTAAATGTAGTTATTGTAGTGTATCTCCACAAGACATTCTGACAGATAGTGTTCTAAATGTATTTATTGTAGATGTATCTCCACAAGACATTCTGACAGATTGTGTTCTAAATGTAGTTATTGTAGTGTATCTCCACAAGACATTCGGACAGATAGTGTTCCAAATGTAGTTATTGTGGTGCATCTCCACAAGACATTCTGACAAATAGTGTTCTAAATGTAGTTATTGTAGTGTATCTACACAAGACATTCTGACAGATAGTGTTCCAAATGTAGTTATTGTAGTGCATCTCCACAAGACATTCTGACAGATAGTGTTCTAAATGTAGTTATTGTAGTGTATCTCCACAAGACATTCTGACAGATAGTGTTCCAAATGTAGTTATTGTAGTGCATCTCCACAAGACATTCGGACAGATAGTGTTCTAAATGTAGTTATTGTAGTGTATCTCCACAAGACATTCTGACAGATAATGTTTCAAATGTAGTTATTGTAGTGTATCCCCACAAGACATTCTGACGGATAGTGTTCCAAATGTAGTTATTGTAGTGCATCTCCACAAGACATTCTGACAGATAGTGTTCCAAATGTAGTTATTGTAGTGCATCTCCACAAGACATTCTAACAGATAGTGTTCTATATGTAGTTATTGTAGTGTATCTCCACAAGACATTCTGACAGATAGTGTTCTAAATGTAGTTATTGTAGTGTATCTCCACAAGACATTCTGACGGATAGTGTTCCAAATGTAGTTATTGTAGTGTATCTCCACAAGACATTCTGACAGATAGTGTTCTAAAT
>NW_013671728.1:43029-49190 GCF_000517525.1 Limulus polyphemus | reverse complement strand
GTGGACATGATAAAATACTAAACAAAATACTGACCAAATAATGGTAATTAAACACTGACCTATTAATGGTGATAGACACTGACCCACGAATGGTGATTAAATACTGACCAATGAACGGTGATACACACTGACCTTGCGGTATATTCCATCATACAAGTATCATTCACTTTGGCTATGGTCAAGACTTGGGTGGATGTGACCTTGGATGGAGTTTCGACACTCTTCGCATTAACTATGTATGTATCAGGAATCCAGAAAAGGGTGAAGTGGCTTTTAGAAACTGTAACCTTTTCAGAAGTTTCCTTCCAATCTTTTTCCAGTCCTAGTTTCTTTAAATTTGTTTCATATGTTAGGCAGAAGTTGCCAGTTACATTCCATTGATGCCACAAGAAGAAGTCGAGACGAAAGTACCTTAAACAAATATATATATATATATATATATATACTATGCAAGCACATTTCTTTTAAAGACCTGTTATTTCTGTACACTCTTCTAACATTTGAAAATCTCTCAGAGACTAGATAAAGAATGTAGTGTTTAAAATGTAATAGGCCTAATACTAATGTTTTATGACAAGTATACTTGATACTTGGCTAGCTTGTAAAAGGCGTGCCACACCATAAAAAATGTTCATGAATCGATAAGTCCAAATTATAAACATATGGAAGAATATTGTTGTTGTTTATCAGTAACACAAAAGGTGTACTTGATTAAAACATGCAATAGTTTATAAAATTTCATGTGAAACAATATAAGGACTGAAAAACTCATAAACTTAACCCTTACATAACTGGTTTAGAAAAGACCTTTAATCATATTTATTTAGGTAGATTTTTCTAATTTTTCGTGGATGTTTTCTTCGTGTAGCATAGTCTATAAACAGATGTTGATAGGTCATAAACATTTACTAATTCTTTTATTCGGGAAAGTTATTTACGGCTAGAAGTATCTGATAGCTCTGTATCTGAACTCCCTGGGGAAGGGCAAGCCCACCCCAAGGGTAACTTCAGGTATTTGTAGAAATTGAAATTAATTGGTGTTTTTAATCAATGTATATGTTATTTGGAATACTTGATGATGTATCACACTTATTTGCTTTTTTGGCGGTAAATCAAAATTAACTTTGGGTTTGTCCGGTTATAAAGAAAGACTCGGCAGCTAAAGTCGCTAAAAAGAACTAATCTTTAGATTCTGTCTTTTGGTGTGTGTGTTTCTTTCCTTTGCTTTCCGTGTTTGATTTATTATCCGCATCTTTTCAGCGCTCTCCGTATTTTGGATAATTTGGACTTATTTGTCGGTTATCATTGGGCCTGAGTACCACAACAATTCGTTGTTGTAATGTATGTTTTGTTCAATTGACTAAAGAATTTTTGTGTAAATACATTAGAGCATATCTCTATTAGCAAGAATTATTTAATCAACAATCAGCCGTCAATAACAGATATATTAGAGCATATCTCTATTAGCAAGAATTATTTAATCATCAATCAGCAGTCAATAACAGATATATTAGAGCATATCTCTATTAGTAAGAATTATTTAATCAACAATAAGCCGTCAATAACAGATATATTAGAGCATATCTCTATTAGCAAGAATTATTTAATCAACAATCAGCCGTCAATAACAAACTGTATAAGATGTTAAAAATGTAAATGAATATTTTTTTTTACAAATCTTAAAATTAAGATATTGTTTAACATCGCAATATTGAATAATTTATCACTTAATAAAAATATAAATAGCAAAGTTAGGAATTCACCATGTCCACTAACTAGAAATAAAGTCGGTACTTAAAGAAACAAAGACAGAGCTTGACTGTGTCCATTAACTAGAACCAAGGTCGGGAGTTGACCAAGTCCACTAAGTAGGAAAAATGTTAATACTTGATCATGTCCACTCTGTAAACATAGTAGGTTTAGTTTTTATCATGCCCACTCTGTAAACATAGTAGGTTTAGTATTTTATCATGTTCACTCTGTAAACCTAGTAGGCTAACCTATTAATAGTGATAAACACTGATCAATGAATGGTGAAATAGTGATAAACTAACCTAATAATAATGAATGGTGATAAAATACTGACCAATTAATGGTAATTAAACAAATGAATGGTGATAAAATACTGAATATCTAAACAATATATAACAAATATTTTTAACCTTAGTATCCATATCTGTTAACGAAGAATTGCTGTAGCTGTTTACAAAATGTTGTAGCAGTAATAGAAAATTGAATCATCACCAGCTGAATTATTCATACAATATTGTACGCTATATATTATAAACTACTGTTCCTCTATTCCGCAAGCAGTCATAACCGCAGAGCTCAGTAAAACTGCCACTGACAAAAGTAATCCCCATGTCATAAGGCTTGCTAATCCGTTACAGGTGTAGACTTCACATCGGCCAACTAGTGGTATTCCCACAAGTCAATTACCTAGCTTATCTGGGATCAGACGTGGTTGATAGGTTACCGCTAATTATTGATCACCTGGTGGAAACGTTCAAAGGACAATCCATCTATAGAATCTTAAAGGTTCTTTAATACTACTAACTTATATTGACAGTCCTTCCATCAAGTTCCGTGTTTGACAAAATTAAATATACTAATCTTTTTTTATAGTAAATAACAAATGCGAGTATTGTAAGTTATTCTTATTATTATGTTGCAAATGTATAATTATAATGTACATGATTTAGGTAAACCTAAATAACATCTTATGGAAGTTAAGTGCAATACACAGCAGACAAGCATATCATTAAAAATGACAAAAAAGTCTGAAAACTTGATTGTAATTCCATCTGTTTCACATGTAACTACAGATGTATGGTAATACAGTTCTTTCATGCCTCAAAAGAGGTAAATTGTAGAATATATATATTATTATTATACATATGGACATGTTTTATTGACATTTTATTCACTGATTTTCTGTAATAATAATTATATGGAATTATTTACATAAATCTAAATATGAAGCCACAAGATGAAAATGTACATGTTATCAACGGTTTTTCGAGTTGCAGGAACAATATAGTTGTAGAGTTTTTACATTACCTTATCAAAACTTATTGGACGGGGCGCAAATTGAAGGTCTCGTCTAGAGTGCCGAATACCCTGGTGCTGGCCCTGTTAGAGCGTAACAGTGTTATTGATCCAACTATTGTTTGACTACAACAGTGTTATTGATCCAACTATTGTTTGAATACAACAGTGTTATTGATACAACCATTGTTTGACTACAACAGTGTTATTGATCCAACTATTGTTTGACTACAGCAGTGTTATTGATCCAACTATTGTTTGACTACAACAGTGTTATTGATCCAACTATTATTTGATTACAGCAGTGTTATTGATCCAACTATTGTTTGACTACAACAGTATTATTGATCCAACTATTGTTTGACTGCAACATTTTTATTGATCCAACTATTGTTTGACTGCAACATTTTTATTGATCCAACTATTATTTGATTACAGCAGTGTTATTGATCCAACCATTGTTTGACTACAGCAGTGTTATTGATCCAACTATTGTTTGACTACAACAGTATTATTGATCCAACTATTGTTTGACTACAACAGTGTTATTGATTCAACTATTGTTTGAATACAACAGTGTTATTGATCCAACTATTGTTTGAATACAACAGTGTTATTGATCCAACTATTACTTGACTACAACAGCGTTATTGATCCAACTATTATTTGATTACAGCAGTGTTATTGATCCAACCATTGTTTGACTACAACAGTGTTATTGGTCCAACTATTATTTGACTACAGCAGTGTTATTAATCCAACCATTGTTTGACTACAACAGTGTTATTGGTCCAACTATTGTTTGACTACAGCAGTGTTATTGATCCAACTATTATTTGACTACAACCGTGTTATTGATCCAACTATCATTTGACTACAACTGTGTTATTGATCCAACTATTATTTGACTACAACCGTGTTATTGATCCAACTATTATTTGACTACAACAGTGTTATTGATCCAACTATTGTTTGACTTCAACAGTGTTATTGATCCAACTATTGTTTGACTACAACAGTGTTAATGATCCAACTATTATTTGAGTACAGCAGTGTTATTGATCCAACCATTGTTTGACTACAACAGTGTTATTGGTCCAATTATTATTTGACTACAGCAGTGTTATTGATCCAACTATTGTTTGACTACAACAGTATTATTGATCCAACTATTGTTTGACTACAACAGTGTTATTAATCCAACCATTGTTTGACTACAACAGTGTTATTGATCCAACTATTGTTTGACTACAACAGTGTTATTGGTCCAACTATTGTTTGACTACAACAGTGTTATTGATCCAACTATTATTTGACTACAACAGTGTTATTGATCCAACTATTGTTTGACTACAACCGTGTTATTAATCCAACTATTATTTGACTACAACCGTGTTATTAATCCAACTAATTCTAGTCTTGAAAGTTGAAATAAAGCAGTTGGTGTATTTGCATATATATAACGATGAAAACGTTATGTGTCATCTAAACATTGTTGCAAGTCTTATTAAAATAAATAGTTCATTGTTAATGAGTTTCTAAACGTCTGGAGTAGCTTGAAGATGACGTCTTGATCTTCTAGTTACAGTTGGTCAATTCGAACCGCCTTAGTCTCAAAACTGCAGCAGTTGGAATTATCTGATATATCTCTTATCTGATACTTTATTTGTTCAGGTATACTAGCTATAAAATATAGCTATATAGTATAAAGTAAATACTCTCCAACGGGATACTAAGGTTAAAATATTTGTTACATATTGTCAGAATGTCTTGTGGAGATGCACTACAATAACTACATTTGGAACACTATCTGTCAGAATGTCTTGTGAAGATGCACTACAATAACTACATTTAGAACACTATGTGTCAGAATGTCTTGTGGAGATACACCACAATAACTACATTTAGAACACTATCTGTCAGAATGTCTTGTGGAGATACACTACAATAACTACATTTAGAACACTATCTGTCAAAATGTCTTGTGGAGATACACCACAATAACTACATATAGAACACTATCTGTTAGAATGTCTTGTGGAGATACACTACAATAACTACATTTAGAACACTATCTGTCAGAATGTCTTGTGGAGATACACTACAATAACTACATTTAGAACACTATCTGTCAGAATGTCTTGTGGAGATACACTACAATAACTACATTTAGAACACAATCTGTCAGAATGTCTTGTGGAGATGCACTACAATAACTACATTTAGAACACTATCTGTCAGAATGTCCTGTGGGGATACACTACAATACCTACATTTGGAACACTATCCGTCAGAATGTCTTGTGGAGATACACTACAATAACTACATTTGGAACACAATCTGTCAGAATGTCTTGTGGAGATGCACTACAATAACTACATTTAGAACACTATCTGTCAGAATGTCTTGTGGAGATGCACTACAATAACTACATTTAGAACACTTGAGCACACATGTTTTCGACCAGTGATGGTATCTCCTGTAACTGATGAAGAATGGTGTCTGTCATGCCAGCATCTTGTTGTGTTTTTAAGTGGCACAAATCCCACAAAACGTTCTCTGGGTCGCAACCATCAGTGTCTGAAGGTATGTCTACAAACCGAAGTATTATAGTCATTTGTTCAACATGGCTTACATCTGGTGTACAATCTAAAATTATGGAACAATACTTAGGATCAATAATAATGTTGTAGTCTAATCAAACAATTGTTGTATCAATAACGCTGTTGTAGTCTAAAGGTGGTTGGATCAATGTCGCTGTTGTAGTCTAATGGTGGTTGGATCAATGACGCTGTTGTAGTCTAATGGTGGTTGGATCAATGACGCTGTTGTAGTCTAATGGTGGTTGGATCAATGACGCTGTTGTAGTCTAATGGTGGTTGTAGCAATAACGCTGTTGTAGTCTAAAGGTGGTTGGATCAATGTCGCTGTTGTAGTCTAATGGTGGTTGGATCAATGATGCTGTTGTAATCTAATGGTGGTTGGATCAATGACGCTGTTGTAGTCTAATGGTGGTTGGATCAATGACGCTGTTGTAGTCTAATGGTGGTTGGATCAATGACGCTGTTGTAGTCTAATGGTGGTTGGATCAATGACGCTGTTGTAGTCTAATG
>NW_013671728.1:37639-42350 GCF_000517525.1 Limulus polyphemus | reverse complement strand
AAACATAGAAGTTTCAGTATTTTATCATGTCCATTCTGTAAACGTATTAGTTTCAGTATTTTATCATGTCCATTCTGTAAACGTATTAGGTTTAGTATTTTATCATGTCCACTCTGTAAACATAGAAGTTTCAGTATTTTATCATGTCCATTCTGTAAACGTATTAGGTTAAGTATTTTATCATGTCCATTCTGTAAACGTATTAGGTTTAGTATTTTATCATGTCCACTCTGTAAACATAGAAGTTTCAGTATTTTATCATGTCCATTCTGTAAACGTATTAGGTTCAGTATTTTATCATGTCCATTCTGTAAACGTATTAGGTTTAGCATTTTATCAAATGGTAAAATTATCATGTATATTATTAAGATTACCATGTCCAAGGCGTTGATGGAATTTACGTCCTCCACATACAGCTGGGTTTTTATCAGGAGAGTTTCTAAATGATACAAAAAATTGGAGTTGTGAAAATCTCTCTCTCACATTTATACTCTAATTTTGATAACACTCTCTGACCATACCAGAAAAGAGTAGATTAGTTTGCCCCTGAAAGTTCTGGACCTTCTATTAACCATAGCTAAGTTACAAGTTTGAGTGGAGCACGATCTACCAAAAAGCTAAATGCTGTAGGGTAAATTGTTACACAGTGATTTTGACTACTTCTGTCTCTACTTCTGAAGCCAACATTTAAATCCAGTCATTTATTCTTTCACCATGGTCCTTTCACTATCTTTATTATACTGTCTGTCTACCGTTTATCGTCATCTTCTTCTGCTTCGTTTTCTTCAATCATAAATTCTCTATCTCAAGCAAGCTGCTCTTTGTTGGTGTTTTGCCATTGTTAAAAAACCTTGGGAAATGTTCACGATGTTTGTTATTGCTACACTGTTTGGTTTTGTATGTTTTAGCAGGAAAATAGAAGAGGAATGATTGAAACTCGACTACCCTGGCTAAGTCTGAAATAGCTTGTTACGTTTGTTAAACTAGAAGAGGAATGATTGAAACTCGACTACTCTGGCTATGCCTGAAATAGCTGGTTAAGTTTGTTAAACTAGAAGAGGAATGATTGAAACTCGACTACCCTGGCTATGACTGAAATAGCTTGTTACGTTTGTTAAACTAGAAGAGGAATGAATGAAACTCGACTACCCTGGCTATGTCTGAAATAGCTGGTTACGTTTGTTAAAATAGAAGAGGAATGACTGAAACTCGACTACTCTGGCTAAGTCTGAAATAGCTGTTTAAGTTTGTTAAACTATAAAAGAGGAATGATTGAAACTCGACTACTCTGGCTAAGTCTGAAATAGCTGATTAAGTTTGTTAAACTAGAAGAGGAATGATTGAAACTCGACTACTCTGGCTAAGTCTGAAATAGCTTGTTAAGTTTGTTAAAATAGAAGTTATCTTTTTTAAAAATAGTAAATTGCCTAAATATGAGCATGACATAATTGGTTATGAAAAATGACTATGGTTAATAAACAATTTTCGCTTCTAAATCTTGTTTAAAATATTTCTAAGTACACATTTAGGTAAAAAGAGATAGAACTTTCTTGCAGAAACAGCATTTCTTAATACAATATATAAAATATTCACATCTTATTCTTTAAAATTACAACATTCTTAGACTTTCTGCTTTGAACACTAATCCGCAAAAACAAAACATCAAATTTTATTAAGTTTTATTTCAAACACAATGACCTGAATAAATCTATTCTCATTCAACAAACTAATATACACTACAATAGTTAACAAACTAAGTACTCCACGAGATGTTAACAAACCAATAAACACTACAAGGTGACAGACAGACAAACATAGCTTACTGTTACGTGACGGAATATGGTTGTACTCCAATCCCAGATCATTCAGTAAGAGAGTTTTCAAAAAATCGGTTAAGTCGGTAGCATGAAGAGAGTTCATGAAAAAACCACTGGAATGGAAAAAATGTGCTTTAGAACGATATACGATCAACATAGTTGTCATTACAATACAGATAAGAAGCTTCGAGTTACAAATAATCAACGCACACAATTCTTCAACTTAGCACTTATTGTGGGTTACAGCATTGTATGAAAAAAACTTTGGATTATATCTACAACACTGTGTGTTAAAACTTTGAGATATATCTATAACATTATATGTTAAAACTTTGGGTTATTTCTTCAACATTGTGTGTTAAAACTTTGGGTTATTTCTCCAACAATGTGTGTTAAAAAATTCGGGTTATTATATTCAACACTGTGCGCTAAAAAGAATCGGGCTATATATATAGCATTGTGTGTTAAAAACGAAAATTAAACATTATCGCTGTTAAGTGTTCAAGTGATCAATGGAATCCTGATGATATCACCACAAGTTATAACATGTGTAAATAAATGACATCACTGAATGTCATAACAACATCATAAGCGTATGTCATGAAACTATGGAAATGTGATTTTTATTTTCAGGTGATTTCCCTCAGAGTAATTTGGACAAATTTCGCAGAATAACAAGAGGTTCGATCAGGAAATGAATCATTGAGTGTACCTGAATTCTATAACTTCGACTGAATTGGGGGGAAAAAAAGACACTAGACACATTGTCTGAAAATATGAAACAATCTTTATCCAATGCATAAAATAAAATACAAAATTACATTCATGAAGAATGGGGTCTTTTACTAGAAATACTGGCTTGAAAATCTGTGAATAATCTGCTCTTGTATTATTTTGTAATTTGTTTTGAATTAATAACAGATTTGAAACTTTCGAAGAATTATGAGGCTCATGAAAATTACTTTCACGAAACTAAAATTTCTACACAATTTAAGTGTCTGTTTCTTAACTTTGTTCAAAGTAAACTGGAGTTTAATAGGGGATGTGAACAGAATAACGACCTATATCTCCAGAAAGTGTCTTTATTAGTCCAATATTTCGCTATTAAACTTCGCCAGGAGCTCTCGATATCTCTTCACGAAGCTGTAATAGCAAAATATTGAGCTAATGAAGATACGTCATTATTTTATTTACCTTCATAAAAATGAATATTTCTTTGTTGAATTTCGCATAAAGCTACTCAAGGGTACCTGCGACAGCCGTCCCTAATGTTGTAGTAATATACTAGAGGGAAGGCAGCTATTCAACACCACCCACCGCCAACTTTTAGGCTACTCCTTATCTACGAATAATGGATTGAATAACCACCAAACCATGCCAGACACGTGTGAGTGAGAAGGTATTACAAGATTATAAATTTAACAAACATTTCAAAAACACGCGTTTCACAGATGATCATATGTATACTAGATTTACTTCCGTAGGGTTCCCGAAAGTTTTTTGTTTTAAGTGTAAATAAAACCAAAATTAAGAGTAACAAATATTTTTATTTCTTGGTTTCGAAGTTCATATGTCATGCTATGTTGTAGCCTACAGAGTACATAATTCTTCTCGTGATTCATGGCATGCTCACGTTTTGCTGACGTCAGGACAGTAGGAATTGCAAAGTTAAGCGTCCCTTATATGACGTCATTTTAGTGTCTACTGATCTACTGACAGACAATACACTACTGTGTAGTGGTGCGAGGGATTAAAACAGGTGACCCCTCCCGGCGCCCTTTAGGGGAAATATGTCGTAAGTTAAGATATTTAACTTCACATCTACAAAGAGATCACCATACCACTCTTAGCCTTTAATTAAAAGAGTATTTTGTATTCTAACTGTTCTGTTTTTTGTTTTGTTTTTTACTTCGTAAACACCAGTAGGACGTGATCTCGAAAATCACGTGGTGCACATGACGTGATTCTTGTCTTTTTCCACTAAGTGCTTTTTCATCAGCGAAATCTCGTCTCTAACTACGGGAATTAATCGTAACGAACTTTGAAACAGATCAGTTGTTAGTTCTTTTCGTGATATGTGTTTTTCAAGCACACTGGTTTCACGACAAACCAAGTCTAATTGTTGAGTATTTTGTCCATGATTCACGAATGTAGCTGTTTTGGTTTCAATCTTCTTCATTAAAGATTTCATTTTCCTATCACCAATACTCATTTAATATTTTCGAAACAAACAAAAACATTTCAATGTATTTAGCATATGATAAATACATTCAATACCTATAAAGATCGAATGTTTTAAGTCTCCAAAGTGGCTAATAGTAAGTAACTTCTGACTGCTTGATGTTCTAGTATAAACCAGAGACGATTGTGGATATGTGATCAACACGCATAATTTTTGTTTGTAAAGACAATCACTTAAAAAGTGATGTGAGGTACCTAGCAACAATAGATTCAATTAAAGTTAAAAGTTTACATATTTTTTAATTTTAAATTTCAGCCAAGAAGTACGTTATCATGAAATGATTAATTTTTAAAATAAATTAAAGTAATGACGGGAAGTACAATTTAATGTTGGGAACGCACAACAGTGGTAGAAAAATTCATTCATTGGTAATTTAAAAGTTTGGAACGCACGTGGCAGTTCATCTCTTATACAGCCACTGTCACAGTTAGGCTTTAAAAGTTGAATGTCTTGTAAGCAATGCTATTATTAGGCTATTAGTGGCTTTATAACCATATGTATACGTAAACAACTCAAGTATTGATCTCCTGTCACAGTAAGGCTGTAAAAGTTGAAAATCTTGTAAGCAATGTTATTACCAGGCTATTAGTGGCTCTATAACCATATTTATATAAACAACTCAAGTATTGATCTCCTGTCACAGTAAGGCTGT
>NW_013671728.1:32179-37086 GCF_000517525.1 Limulus polyphemus | reverse complement strand
TATTTATATAAACAACTCAAGTATTGATCTCCTGTCACAGTAAGGCTGTAAAAGTTGAAAATCTTGTAAGCAATGTTATTACCAGGCTATTAGTGGCTCTATAACCATATTTATATAAACAACTCAAGTATTGATCTCCTGTCACAGTTAGGCTGTAAAAGTTGAATGTCTTGTAAGCAATGTTATTATCAGGCTATTAGTGGCTCTATAACCATATTTATATAAACAACTCAAGTATTGATCTCCTGTCACAGTTAGGCTGTAAAAGTTGAATGTCTTGTAAGCAATGTTATTATCAGGCTATTCGTGGCTCTATAACCATATGTATACGTAAACAACTCAAGTATTGATCTTCTGTCACAGTCAGGCACAAACCGGATAGCGACTGAAGTAGTTTTATGTATGATTGTAAATCATTTAGCTGCCCTTCGACAAACACTATTCATCAAGGTGGAAAATATGTTTGTATTTAAGTTAACCGATATTGGAATGTTCTCTACTTATAAAAAAGTTAGTGGGATACGTGTATCCGTCGTTAACTGTCAGTGATATTTATCAAGGCTCTAGGATCAGAGAACCAGGGTTACACCCAAAAGCTAATTTATTAGCGCACTAGGTTGAATGAGGGAATATTCATATGAAGGGGACAAGAGCAGCCGAAAGGTTCAAGTGTCGGACTTTAGATCTGTGGGTGACATAAAGCTCTCGAGGTAGATCAAACAAAACTAAAGAACAATAAAAACTTATAGAAGTAGAACGACCACCTTCTCAACATTCCCGTTGCGTGGCGCTAGTGTTTCAACAATCAGTCTAACGTAACCCTGAAATTTCCATTGGTCAAGCAACGATTAGGCATCTCTGTGTCTTGGCTTAAGTTTATAAGTGAGTATAGAGTGATATTACAGTAAAGTTAGATTATATTTGGGAAATTACCTAGGGAACAGAGTGGAGAGTACATTTCAATTATTTTATTTACTATAGCTGTTGGTCTGTTCGGAAGGAGGCTCAAATAAAGATACTGAAAATGTGAAAAAATATGTAGACGTTGTATAACTCTTCGTCAGCTAGTCCAAGATACACTCTCATTAAAAATGACTCTGGATATGTTGGTTAAAAATACACCCTCACTGAAAATAACACCAAATAGGTTGGTTAAAAAATACACCATCACTGGTAATAGCTACAGATACGTTAGTGAGAAATATTCAGTTGTTACTACGACAGCAGGACATAAAGTAGTTTCGTAATTATTCTATTACTTCTCAGTAAACATACAAATTATTTTAAGTGTGAAAATGATGTTTAGATCTACGTTAACCCTTATGGTGAGATTCGCTCGGTAGGTTGTGACTGTAAAATGAAAAAATGTCACGAATCGTTTCATCTTAGAATCAGACATATTCTTACCACGTAGAAACAAAAATCTGTTCGTGCTAACACTACAACAGCTCTGTACTTAACGAATCTCAGCTGGTTTACTCCTTTATTTCTTAGAAGTCTGGAACTTGGCTTCAAAACGATCATCGCTTTCTTTTGTCCAAAGTAAATTCTTATGAATGTACTTTCATACTGATATAATTTAGAAGAAAATCGTTTAATATCATAATCTATTACTATCTAACATTCTACGTCATATTTAGATAAAATAACCAGAAACTGGCCAAAATAACATCATCATATAAATGATGGAAACGTTGAGATCAGAAATAATCTAAAGCAGTCTATACACCGCAGTAATATAAAACAACGTTTATTAAACAAATCAAGAACACTTAGATGTATTTTTTAACAATTACTGAAACAGTATACACAACATGCTCATCACAACTACATGTTTGATAGATAAAGAACAATGTTCAATCTATTCGGCGCTTAAACAAATCACACAACATTTATAACCACTGGACCACACTCTACCACTTGTGTCGAGAGGTCAGTTAACCACTAGACCACACCCTACCACTTGTGTCGAGAGGTCAGTTAACCACTAGACCATACTCTACCACTTGTGTCGAGAGGTCAGTTAACCACTAGACCATACTTTACCACGTGTGTCGAAGGTCAGTTAACCACTAGACCATACTCTACCACTTGTGTCGAGAGGTCAGTTAACCACTAGACCACACCCTACCACTTGTGTCGAGAGGTCAGTTAACCACTAGACCATACTCTACCACTTGTGTCGAGAGGTCAGTTAACCACTAGACCATACTTTACCACGTGTGTCGAAGGTCAGTTAACCACTAGACCACACTCTATCACTTGTGTCGAGAGGTCAGTTAACCACTAGACCACACTCTATCACTTGTGTCGAAGGTCAGTTAACCACTAGACCATACTTTACTTCTAATGTCGAAATGTCAGCTAACCACTAAACCACACTTTACCATTTGTGTCGATAGGTCAGCTAACCATTAAACCACACTCTATCACTTGTGTCGATAGGTCAGCTAACTATTAGACCACACTTTACCACGTGTGTCGAAAGGTAGAGCAAATAGGTGTGTAAAAATGAATGTTTGAACTAAATTTCCAAATTTAAACCTTTCCATATTCGTCTATGTTTAAATGCGCAACCCTTGTGTTCTAATCATTAAGGTTATAGCACATGAAATTATCAATATGAATTGTATTTGTTTAAAATAAGTCATAAATCTGTGGTTTTGAGTAATTTCGACTCTGAAAGAACCGAATGATTTTATTTATTTTGCATCACATACTTACCTCATCCAAATCCACAAGTAAAACCCAAAGACTTCAAACTGCATCTTCGTCACAATTCTTCTTCACGACACAGTTCTTTGTTTTTAGTAATACACACTATCAAATTCATCTTCATTCATTAGGGTCAATTTCTACAACACAATGGAGAGTCCCTTAGTAACAATGTATACATTTTACGCAATATAACTTGTTTCTCAAGAAGCAAAATCTTGAAGCTACTAGATATTAGGCAAATAAATAAAGAAAAATATTTCGTATGTTAAACATGTTCACTTCTTTGTTCTTTGGAAAGACAAGTGAGTGATACGAGAAACTGGCACAAATAATAGGATCATCAATTAAACAACATAACTCTAACTAGAATTCAACGTTTACTTCTCGAAAAGTATCGAACACTCCGGTAGAAATGTTCGGCTCTCCATCTGTTGGTCTCCAAACGAAACAGAGGAGTTAAAATATTTTGAAGATAATAATAGACATAATTATGTGTAGGATATTTTAATTCTGACGGCAATAATATACTAAGTTCACTCAATTATTTTTAAAACAACAAGCCTCCTACCACACAAACGTAAAATAATAATTGTTATTCCTAATAGACTAAACTAACACATGAAAAATACCCAACTTAGATATACAGAGTGTTGAGTACATTACATAAAAACTATTCGGAAAATGCATATTAAAAAATCACAAGACAACAACAGCTGATATAATGCCGCGGTGGAACGGAATGTATCAGAACTACATTTTGACATTGGTGTTACTTAGTTAATGTATTGCCACCAAAAATCGATTTATTTTTGTAAGAGCCCTTTCTCACTAGATATATATACTCTAATCGTAAATATGTTGATCTAGGACAGCGATAGCCCTCGCTCTTAATGGCGTTGGAAAACAAAGAAACATTAATCAACTTGGGACATCAGAACCATGCAGAAGGAGACTTTCAACAAGTCATACACCAGACATGGTATGCAAAGCGCTACGTTTTATAACAGTCACGAATTCACAAACACAAAAGTCAGTGGGAAAAGCTGTCAATGTTCGCCACGCAGGCAATATAATTAAAAAGAATCTCCGCCTGGAAAAGCTTCACAAGTCACGTGCACGCAAGCTGCCTTATCCAACAATTTTGGAGTGACACACCAGAATGAAGTATCTAAAGTAAAATTCTACAGCATGGTACGAAGAAAAAAACAGACCTTACCTAAACTTACGAAATATTTGGAATGGCTTGCCCAAATATCTTACTTGTTTGCTCCACTTGAAATGGTGGATTCGTTGGCATGTGATCAATTTATAGATGACATAATAGGCCATGATATGAGTATGAAGCTGGAGCAAAATAAATTTACATATTTAGAGAAACTCTTCAGTTGATGAAAGAACTTGAATCCACAGAAATTGTATTTAAATAATGACACCATCTAGAAATTAGAAATGTGATAGAAAGATTAGAAGAATGGCAAACATATGTTGGAAATTAGGTACTTAGAAAATTAACGTTAATATGCTAAACCAAATGTCTGTGAAAACCGGAAACTCACTGTGGCGCACAGTGTCAATCTATATAACTATAAGAATAATTGCGTGCGTAGGAAGCTTTAGAAAATTAATTAAGTTGCGCAAAAATTAAATTGGGAATAGGGAAGCACGGACGACGGCATCATACACATAAGGAAGGTGTGGGTGCATTACAAAGAGACAATTTTGGGAATAAATCTGTCATCCCTCAGACCCATTCTCAGACCATAATGTTCATGTGTGAAAACTTAGTGTGGGTATTTCTTAGAGTGTCGGTACCGTCACCTTGTTGAGTAAGGACCTTGGAGTAATATCAGTGAGATATGATACTTGACTCGCATACCTAACTTTTGAAAGCGTAGCTGGATTTTACAAGATAAGTCGATGAGTTTGTCATTTTTGATCATACTGTTACGTCTCTGGTCGTTGGTTCATTTTCCGTAGAAATTCTTTCCGAAAAACTTCAGCGATACAAGTCTTTTCTTAAATAAAACTAGTTTATTCTTTCTCAATACAACTTTGCAATACACTTAATTTCCACAGTCACTTTAACTTAAACACACGCTATAATTCACAACGATTCACGCACGTTATTTACGACTTGACTCGATTATCTGTCTCTATCTCTTCAATCTGCAATTATTCATGCCGTCACT
>NW_013671728.1:29758-31542 GCF_000517525.1 Limulus polyphemus | reverse complement strand
AGTTGATGGGTATGATTTGTTGTGGAATAGATTTAACCTACTTAGGTATAACTTCGCAGTCGTTGAGATGCCTACACGGCCATCAAATTCATTCAGAACTCCATGTATCTAACCTCATACATAAGTAATCTAGACATGTCACTTTACCGTTTAAATTACTTTAAACTAATAGCATTGCCTTTACATTTATGAACTTTGTGCATTCAAATGTAAAATATCACAACAGAAAAGAAAAATGTTTCTTGCACGAAGCACGAGTTTTCCCTTAGTACTAAAATGAAATGGTCGCGGGTTCGAATCCCCGTCACACCAAACATGCTCGCCGTTTCAGCGATGGGGGCGTTATAGCGTGACGATCAATCCCACTATTCGTTGGTAAAAGAGTAGCCCAAGAGTTGGCTAGCCGTCCCTAATTTAACAGTGTAGGACTAGAGAAAAGGCAGTTAGTCATCACCACCCACCGCCAACTCTGGGACTACTCTTTTACTAACGAATAGTGGGATTGACCGTCACGTTATAACGCCCCCATCGCTGAAAGGGCGAGCATGTTTGGTGTGACAAGGATTCGAACCCGCAGATTGCGAGTCCAGCTTCCTAACCACCTGGCCATGCCAGGCCTTGTATAAGTATTCATATTTCATAGTAGAAGATGCCACTTTTTTTTTCATTTTGATATACTGGGACTAAATCTTCTTCAAAATATGTTTTTGTATGAATCAGTAATATCTGCTCAAATATTCTTCACTACAACCAAAATCACACACAGGTATCGTTCCACATTCCAATATACTGCCGCATTTGAATCAAGGGGAATTCAAGACGCTAAAGGTAAAATAACCTTGAAAAACCATACAATAGCCAGTCTCTACTTCCTGCTGACTGACAGCGCCCAGAGAGTGGAAGACAGTTCCGAGCAAAAATGGGAATATTTAGCTATCTTCAGGCTCATAGACGCCGAAATGAAGTGAAATAACTGGAAATGAAAATATCTGGCTGTCATATTCGATTACGTTGGGAAATCATCAGTTCTTTGTAAGAGTTACTAACTTCTTTTTTTTTTCACAATTTATATTTATGGCAAAGCTACTAACGCTATTTGCTGCCGTCCCCAATTTTGCACTTCTGACCAGAAGGAAGATAACTACTAGTAAGTAGCATTATACTACCCACCATCCATAATAAAGGATTGACTATCACTTTTTACAATGTGCATACACAGCTATAAGTGCTGGGAATATTTTGGCTTGTCATATAAGGTTCGAATCTAATTGGCCAGCTCCAAAATCCAGAGCTCTACCACTGGTTCAACCAGTGATGAAGTGAAAGATAAAGAAGTGCCGGAACTCGTTTTACCATGTAGGGTAGGATTAGCTCGAAACAGTGGCGATACGGCGTTCAGGCTTTAAAAAGATCAACCCACTACTTTTTACAATTTTAAACATGAAAATGTTATTATAAGACATCTTTTCACTACAGAATGTATATATAGCATGTGTCTAGATTCTAGAAATAGTTGTCCCTCAGTTTATGGATTTACAACGCGAAAATCCGGGATTCGGTTCACCGTGGTGGACAGAATGCAGATAACATATTGTGTAGCTTTACGCTTAAACGACCAAAGAAACAAAGAAATAGCTTTTTAAATTATAATAAAGTATTGTTACGACAGCAGGGGTCACGTGACGCTAGTAACACTCATATTCTCGAAGGTTAGTGAAGTCTCGTCACTTGTGGCAGGTCATCAAGTAGTACCTATAATAGTGGCCAATTTCTCTAAATGTGAG
>NW_013671728.1:19773-28903 GCF_000517525.1 Limulus polyphemus | reverse complement strand
GGACTTGTATCGCTAAAGTGTCTTCGGAAAGAATTTTTACGGAAAATTAACTAACGACTAGAGACGTAACAGTATAAAGTATAAAATAGTCTTGTAAGTTTCTTCTGAGGATGACGTAGATCACGTTGAAACATGTACGTGTAGAGTGATATTTCTGTTTTAAAGTGGATGCCGTACTGCTTCAATAAAGTTTTTATTGTGTAAATACAAAACGTTGTTTTTAATTATTTATAATAATTTAAAATTTTAAACACAAATGCCGGTAGTGCATATTTAAATAAATAGCTGCTGGGATATGCGATTCAGTCTAACAATATAACATTTGTTTTACATAATCACTCTTGAGTTAGGAAGCATATTATGCTAATATAATAATAGGTAGGTAAGCAACGATTTATGAGAATAGGGAAAAGTCTTATTGATGGTTGAACATGCTATATGTTTTTGGAGACGACAGATCAATGTTCTGTCTTCTCCAGAAACATGTAGCATGTTCCACCATCAATAAAACTTTTCCTTGTGCTCATAAATCGTTGTTTGCCTATCTATTATTACATAATCATACATGAACTTAGTATCCATACGTCACCACTAGGAGAACCCCAGCTTAGTTTCTTAATATACAAATAACTTATTTAATATTTAAAATAAGAAGCAGATGATCTAGCGTTTGTAAGGCGAATAAAAGTATGGTCGAAATAAAAGATAGAAAAAAAATCTAGATAAACAACAAACAAAACCACAACTAAAAATAAAATATAAATCGCTACTTCACAGTTTGTATTAGCGTTCCACCGGATGTGAGTGGATTGGTTACAGGGAGGTAATTTCCGAAAAACAGGTGAGCAAGAATGAAAAATTTTAAAAGAAAAATTGACGTAGCAACAAATTTACGAAATAATATGAAACAATCAAATTACCAAAAGCTGCTAACGTTATTTAACTTCTTCAACAAACATTAATTTATGAACATGAAATGGTCTCTTTAAGTAGGGAAACCAAATTAGTATAAACTATAAATTAATCATTAAGTATAATACTATTACTAGTACTAGAAACTAACTGTAAGTAATAATGACCAGCTAGTAGTAATATATTAACAACACGTAAATGTTGTTGATATAGTCTCCTTATTACTAATGCAATAGATAACTAACTCAAAACTTAGGTTTTTATTAAACTTATGAAAAAGTGGGTAGAAAATCAGCTTCGTGGTGAAAGATGATTATATTTCAGCTTGAAGAAAGTGATGTTTCTTTACAGGCCATTTTCTACATTTAGTGGTCAATATGTATGTCAGTAATTTGGATATTTATTTGAAAAATAATATTTTAACAGTTTACTGATCAGATTGAGATGCTTTTAAAGGATGATTCTTTAATTCAGAAGAACCAGACATTTACTGGTAAGTTGAGTGGGTGTGAAAGTGAAAACTTATTTTCAGTAGTGAGAAATGTAAAGTAGTGTATTTGTTGTATTAAAATTTTGGAAAGGACTTTTAACTTGAGAGGATCATTGTTGTTTTGGAGCAAGAGGAAGATTATTCAGAAACGGTATGACTATGAAGACTTGTGATATGTATTTAGTTATGTTGAAAGGAAGTTCTGGTATAAACATTTTCAATTTAGGAGTAAGAAAAGTTACTGGTACTTTGAATACCACTTGAGGCCTTATGTAAGAGTACTGTGAACATTATGGTCCGTTTATTATGGAAGAAATATAGACATGGCAATTGTCAAGATTGTCCACTTGTAATTTGAGTCCTGATACTTCAGTTTGTAATGCATTGTTGTTGGGGTATTTCATAAGATTTATGCCTTTGGATGAAACATTTTCAAATAATGATTGGTATATTTCTTTGAAGCTCTCCAATAACGTGCAGTATGAAACAAAATTACTAAGTTTTGATGTTCCTCACAACAGAAGTTGAAAAGTGAGGAAAAAACTGGACTGTGATAAAACTAGTTATCATAAACAGGAATTGTTTTGATTGGAAGAATTTATTTTTGGACTTGCTTGGTAAGACTGATGTTGTAGAGAGACTTTAATTCAAAAGGACCTGGGCAACCTTAAAGAATATGCATGAACATCATGTTTTAATAATAAATGGTGAAGAGTTATATAACTTTTAAAAGGACATCTCTCTCTAATACAATAAAAGCTGACAATACCAGGCTGGATATTAAACCATGCACATACTTAGATAGTTGAATTCCAAGCTTACACCCGAGATGGCTCTCTGAGATAGAGCAACCACTAGATGAGGTAAATATAGGAGAAACAAAATGCCTTAGGACCCTCAGATAACAGCATTTAACAAATCTTTCGGTCAGGTAAACTGTTTTTGTTACATTCTATACCTATCATTTTTCTACAAACATCACTTGCTCATAAATTTGGAAGTTTCAAGTTTCTAACAGTAACCAGTGGCATATGTAATGAAAACTATGTTGGATGCTGTGCTTGTATCATATATATTAAGTTTTTGATTCAATCTAAGAATATAATGAAGTGATGATAAACATTAATTGGATGAAAAATATTATACAAGCTTATTATTGTTTTAATCTTAATTTATCCTTAATGCAAGCTATTATTAATCTCATGAAGCTTTCACTTTACCTTTGAAAAATCAGGATTTTATTTCCAAGTCATAAGCTAGATGATCATTGTAATATCAAAAGTTGGTAGTTTATAGTGCAAGACTGCGATGCTCATAAACAGAATGTACATGTGGTTGATCCATTAGACCGACCCCTGTATAATTCTGAAGTTGCACTGGGTCGTTCCTTAATACCGACCCTGTTTAATTTTGATGTTACTTTTTTGTAGTTACAAAAAAATGTGGCAAGCATTTTGTAAAATGTACAAGTCTGTTTAATACCAAAAAGTAAATGTGTTAATAGAGGATTTGTACTAAATATGTCTGTGAATTGACAAAGTCAGTTTTTACTGAGACTATGACAGATTTGTTTGTACTAAATGTGTCTGTGAATTGACAAAGTCAGTTTTTACTCAGACTATGACAGATTTATTTGTAATAAATATGTCTGTGAATTGACAAAGTCAGTTTTTACTCAGACTATGACAAATTTGTTTGTACTAAAGATGTCTGTAAATTGACAAAGTCAGTTTTTACTCGAACTCTGACAAGTTGGAATTCAAAGTAATGTTCATGCAAAGAATAAAAATACTTTTGTCCATCATACAATTACATATTGTATTTATATAACCTGTAGAATCTCTGAAGTGCATATCTGCTGTTTTGTTTAGTATTTTTGTATATTTTATCTTATATTTACTCTCCTCTACCATCTGCTCAGAAAGGTAGGATAAAATAAACATTGAGGTTCAATGCATGATGGATGTTTCTTCCATCTACACTAATATTCCACATGGTGAAAGACTAGAAACTCTAAAGTCTGCATTAAACCTTTCTATCCCATCAGATTCTCAAACAGTAACTGATCTTGTCAGCTTTGTTTTAACTCTGAACAACTTCAAATTCAATAATGAATATTACCTTCATGTTAATGGGTTCAAAAATGCTCCCCAATTATGCCAACATTTTTATGGGTCATATTTAAAGCCAGCTTTTACAACTAAATTCTGTAAAACCTCATACATGGGAACATAACATAGATGACATATTTTTCATTTGGACAGCTGGTCTTGAACCACATAAAGAATTTATCTTGTATGTAAATTCCTTTCACAAAAAAATCAAGTTTACCTTTGATTACTCGCCTACCCAAATTAACTTTCTTGACATCGCTCTCTTTATAAATGACAGAAATTTACACACTGACTTGTAAAAAAAAAAAGCTACAGACAGACCACAATACCTTCATTATAAAAGCTGTCACCCTGCTCAAGCTCTTAGAATAAAGAAAATATGCTTGGACGAAACAGGCTACAGAAAACACACCAAGGATCTAAAACAAACCATGTTTCAAAGAGGTTATATAGATACTTAAATTGGCAGACAGATCAAAAAGGCTAACAACACTGAGCAGAAAAATATCCTAAAACAGAGAATTACGAAAGTTTCAAATATAATTCCTCTTATTATTACCTATCAATTTAAACTCAGAAATGTTTCACGAATTCTGAAAGAACATTTTCATCTCCTACAACTTAATGATTACCATAAACAGATATTTCCTGAATTTCCCGTTGTTTCCTTTCAAAAAAGCAGAACTCTAAAAGTTATTGTGATTCACACAAAAGTTAATTACATCCCACCAAAAAAATGGTTGTCATCCATGCAATAAAGCTTTTCATCAAACCTGCAAATTCATAAAAAGTGCTTACTCAAGTACAACCAGAGAAACTTTGAAATATCTAAATAAATCACTTGTGGAACACAGAATACCATTTACCTTATACAGTTTAAAAAATGCAATCACCAATATGTAGGACATACACAAACAACTCTTAGAGAACGTTTCAACAACCATAAATCTTCTCTTAACACTGAAAAATATCTCCCCGTTTCTCAACACTTTAACCAACCCAGTCATTCCGTTAACAATGTTACTCTCATCGACATTGAAACAGGTTTCAAAACTAAAGCTGATAGAGAGATAAAAGAAGCTTATTGGATTACTAATCTAAACACTTTTCAATCTTGTGGAATCGATCTAGATCCTGGAATCAGTGATCTCCAATCACTGATTTCATCTCTGTCAGAACAATAATTTTTATTCTTTGCTTATTTCTTCCATGTAGCATGAACCCTATCTTTTCTAAAACTCACTGTTTATTTAAGATAACTTTTCATACCTGCTTGTATAAACTAATTAGTTAAGATCTCTTTTTTTTTTTCAATCAGTCTCCAGGTGTCACCTTTATTTTACTTTTTTATACATGAAAAAATATACTAAACATTTCCTGGAAGACCAGGTGACCTTCATGACATCACTCAACTCCCTTTATATATCACACATTTGATTACACCACCATTCTCAGTTTGCCCCTTAAGAAAAAAGGTCCACTTTTTGAAAGTGCTCAGGTTATAGGTTTTTGTCATTTTGTATCTAGACTTATTGAACTTACATTTTTTCTGACATCATGAATGATAATCAACAAGTACTGTGCATGAAATACCCGATAGTCAGCAAGTAATGTGTGTGAAATAACCAATAGTCAGCAAGTAATGTGTGTGAAATAACCTGTAGTAAGCAAGTTATGTGAGTGAAATAACCGATAGTGAGCAAGTAATGAGTGTGAAATAACCGATAGTGAGCAAGTAATGTGTGTGAAATAACTGATAGTGAACAAGTAATGAGTGTGAAATAACCGTTAGTGAACAAGTAATGAGTGTGAAATAACCGATAGTGAACAAGTAATGTGTGTGAAATAACCAATAGTCAGTAAGTAATGTGTGTGAAATAACTGATAGTCAGTAAGTAATGTGTGTGAAATAACCTATAGTCAGCAAGTTATGTGAGTGAAATAACCTGTAGTCAGCAGATTATGTGAGTGAAATAACCGATAGTCAGCAAGTAATGAGTGTGAAATAACCAATAGTGAGCAAGTAATGTGTGTGAAATAACCGATAGTGAGCAAGTAATGTGTGTGAAATAACCGATAGTGAACAAGTAACGAGTGTGAAATAACCAATAGTGAACAAGTAATGTGTGTTAAATAACCGATAGTGAACAAGTAACGAGTGTGAAATAACCGATAGTGAACAAGTAATGTGTGTGAAATAACCGATAGTGAACAAGTAATGTGTGTGAAATAACCGATAGTGAACAAGTAATGAGTGTGAAATAACCGATAGTCAGTAAGTAATGTGTGTGAAATAACCGATAGTCAGTAAGTAATGTGTGTGAAATAACTGATAGTCAGTAAGTAATGTGTGTGAAATAACCTATAGTCAGCAAGTTATGTGAGTGAAATAACCGATAGTCAGCAAGTAATGAGTGTGAAATAACCAGTTGTCAGCAAGTAATGTGAGTGAAATAACCGATAGTGAACAAGTAATGTGTGTGAAATAACCGATAGTGAACAAGTAATGAGTGTAAATAACTGATAGTCAGCAAGTAATGAGTGTGAAATAACTGATAGTGAGCAAGTAATGAGTGTGAAATAACCGATAGTCAGCAAGTAATGTGTGTGAAATACTGGTAGTCAACAAGTTGAGTGCATGAAAATGTGATACTGTTTGAGTTAGACTTGTGTAGGTAATTGCAGTTTTGTAAGGTGTTCTATTGTTGGGCAGGATTTTTGGATTATTTGGTAAAAATAATGTGAATTCTAGTCCACATAATGATAATTAATTAATTTTTGTTAACATTTGATGTAGATTTCATTCACTTTTCAACATAAGTTCTGAAACTGTATGGCTAACTTATTTGCAAGACTTCCTTGTGTTCCTAATGAATTCCTAACTCATTTGAAACAGCTCTTCACTAATTTATCAATAACAAACATGTTGACTGATTCACTAATTTATCAATAACAAACATGTTGACTGATTCACTAATTTAACAATAACAAACAGGTTGACTGATTCACTAATTTAACAATAACAAACATGTTGACTGACTTACTAACCAACTAAACTGATTAACTCATTCAGTCTACAGTTGTAATGCTATTATTCTTTTATTTACAAGAAAGCTTCCAAGTGTTGCATGATCATTATGATTAGTTCTTTCCAGCAAACTAACCTCGAAATTAAAATATAAAAAATATAGTTTACAACAGTATTATAATACATGAGGTGCAAAACTTCTCAACATTTCTACAGCTGCAACATTACATGGACAATACATCCATGGTGTCACTATGTATTTATTTGATGTATTATTAGTTTACAGTGGTATACTGAAAGTATTATCCACAGTGTCACTATGTATTTATTTGATGTATTATTAGTTTACAGTGGTATGCTGAAAGTATTATCCACAGTGTCACTAGTATTATTAGTTTACAGAGGTATAGTGAAAGTATTATCCACAGTGTCACTATGTGTATTTATTTGACGTATTATTATTTTACAGTGGTATACTGAAAATATTATCCACAGTGTCACTATGTGTATTTATTTGATGTATTATTAGTTTACAGTGGTATGCTGAAAGTATTATCCACAGTGTCACTATGTGTATTTATTTGATGTATTATTAGTTTACAGTGGTATGCTGAAAGTATTATCCATAGTGTCACTATGTGTATTTATTTGATGTATTATTAGTTTACAGTGGTATGCTGAAAGTATTATCCGCAGTGTCACTATGTATATTTATTTGACGTATTATTAGTTTACAGTGGTATGCTGAAAGTATTATCCACAGTGTCACTATGTGTATTTATTTGATGTATTATTAGTTTACAGTGGTATACTGAAAGTATAATCCACAGTGTCACTATGTGCATTTATTGGACGTATTATTAGTTTACAGTAGTATACTGAAAGTATTATCCACAGTGTCACTATGTGTATTTATTTGACGTATTACTAGTTTACAGTGGTATGCTGAAAGTATAATCCACAGTGTCACTATGTGTATTTATTTGACGTATTATTAGTTTACAGTAGAATGCTGAAAGTATTATTCACAGTGTCACTATGTATTTATTTGATGTGTTATTATATTAAGTGGGATTTTTTTTTACAGTTCTGATAATGAGAGAATTAGGTTCTTCAGTGCTTGGAGCTTGGACATTTTTTGCTTCTGCTCATGGAACAGACATGTGTGGCATCAATGGCTTGCCTCTTACACCAAACTCAGTTAGAATTCTTGGAAAATTTCAAAAGTTGAAGACAATAGACCATCCAAGATTGTGTAAATATCTGGATATAATTAGGGGTAAACATGGTAAGTTTTGTGAAGGAAAGAAATTTAAAATAAACCACAACAACTGATTAAAAATGTTTTTATGTTATAACTTGAAGTATTTCTTGAGACTGTTGAAGAACACGTGTTATTTGAATCCAAAAATTGGATAATAACTAGACTTAAGTATAAGAGTTGATAGATTATATTTAAGGATGGCCAAGGTACTCAATAGGGATGATACAAATATGCATGCTAAAAAGTCAAGATGACAGAGAGTTTTACTTTAAAAGATGATTGCCACTCACTTTCATTTGTTTCTCTACCCAATAAGCCCCAAAATAAGACAAGAAACCATCACTAAGATACCAAACCAGAAAGTGACCAACACACCAAATTGTTCATCCTTCTTCTTATTTCAGTCAAGATAATTTTATAACTACCTTATCACTAATGTCAGTTTAAACCTAAATCTACTCTGTGTCATTGCTTGGTTCTAATAACTAGTAGTAATAATAATAAAAACAACAACATCATAAGTCTAGTGTAAACAATGTTATCATTACCCCTTGAAATTAGCTTTTTTTTACAGATATCTGATGTTCCTTTAAAAATCTTAAGTTCAAGGTGAAACGGGAACTACCAGCCAATAATAGATGAACATTAGATGACTGTAACATGTAGATACTTAATGCTTTGTACACTATACAGTTGGTGTCTTTAGGGAGCCAATCCTTATATTATGTATGAAGTGAAGGAGTAAAAAAATAATCAATTCACATAATATTAAATTTTATTACACACATTTATAGAATACACTAACTTTCAGTCTTTTACTCATGCATTTAACAGTCTAACATTAAATTTTAATATTGAAAGTCATGTAGTGAGGATCGTTGTGTCATCCCTATATTCTTGTTTGGCACTGCATCATTTTACATTTACAAAATGTTTTTTATTACTTCTAATTAAAAGCTCTATCACTGAAAAAATCTTAAATTTTGTTTGAAAGTTTTAAAAATAACAAGTTAAATGATAGACCTGATTTACAAAAACCATCATTTACACAACACATGTCAAGTCTGTAGGCTTCTAAGCAGATAATTTTTGTTTCTTATATTATATCCAGCTTTCCTTGGGTATAATAATAGTGTAATGACAGCGGAAGTCACGTGATGCTGGTAACATGTAATGAGTATCTAGAAAGATCGAGGAACCTGTCAAACGTCCTAGCATTTGCTAGACTCGTGTTCTTATAGTATATAAGCCAGCAAATAAAGTGACGGCAACAATTGGATAGCAGACAGAGAGATTGAAATATAGACTGACAATTGAGTCAA
>NW_013671728.1:17881-19190 GCF_000517525.1 Limulus polyphemus | reverse complement strand
ACAAAAGAAACAAGAAGAACAAGAACAGAAACAAGAAGAATGACAAAAGAAACAAGAAGAGAGATTACAGCAGTGGCAACTGGAACAAGAAAGGAAACAGGAAGAAAGTCTCCAACAGTTGCAGAGAAGTCAGCAGCAACTACAGGAAAGTCAACAACAGTGGCAAGAAGTACAAATAGAAAACATCAGTAAATTTCAAAGTGAATTAAACACATTAAAGAATGATTTACTGTCTTTTACACAAGGAGGATATATTAACCATCGACTTAATCAGTCCCAGACAACGGCAAGCCCCTTCCAGACCCTGCAGCTAAACCCTAATCAGACATCTTCAGTCCTGTTAGAAGTCACATCTCAGATATGAATGTCAGCAATATGGGTGATCTAGTATGAAGGAAGCCACAGGAATTTGATGGGAAGGCACCGTGGGAAGTATATATAGAGCACAATTTGAGCTCATGGCAAAGAGGAATGGATGGACAGAGGACCAGAAATCAGTATATCTGGCAACGAGCTTGAAGGGACAACCACTAGAAATACTTGGACAGTTGTCAGCAAACGACAGGCACAACTATAGAGCACTGATAGCTGCTCTAGAACTCAGGTATGGAACTCAAAATCAGTCTGAAGTCTACAGGGCTACGTTTAGGACTAGAGTCCGTGCTAAAGGGGAGAGCCTGCAAGAGCTGGCACAGGACTTGGAATGTATGGCACACAAGGCCTACCCAACTGCACCATCCGATGTCCTCAAGCTGTTGCTGAGGGATCAGTTTGTAGATGCCTTGGACAGTCCACAACTGAAAATACAAGTTAAGCAAGCACACCCCTGTACTGTGCAGGATGCAATGGCCAGAGCTCTTGAATTAGAATTCCACATTAAGTCCAACACAGAACTACCAAGGTTGGTACAGTCATCAGGATTCAAGGCCAGAAAAGGTCAGCTTTCAGAGAAGTTTGAGGGACTTTGCTGGCACTGTAAGAAACCTGGGCACAAGAAAGCTCAACGCTGGCAACTTCAACACAGGGAAGATGCCACAGCAGGAAAGGTTGCTACCCAGAAAGGTTGTTGGAACTGTGGAGAGCAAGGACATATGAGGAGCCAGTGTAAGAAGAATATTACCAATATGTCAGCCTCGGGAAAACCAGTAGTGGTTGGTGTTGAGGTACGCCCACCGACCCACATCGTGAAAGTCCCAACAGCTAGGTGTAAAATGCCAAGCACACATAGTGTCTACGTGACAGGAAAGCTGGATGGCCAAAGGTGCAATTTTGTCATAGATTCTGCATCTCAGCAGACCCTGGTGAGCAT
>NW_013671728.1:0-16881 GCF_000517525.1 Limulus polyphemus | reverse complement strand
CACCTTTCGAAGTAAGTTTTGGGCAGCCCACACAACACCTTTCGAAGTAAGTTTTGGGCAGCCCACACAACACCTTTCGAAGTAAGTTTTGGGCAGCCCACACAAAAGAACTCCTATGTTACTTAAAGAAGCATGACAACTTATTTTACATTAAAATAGATAATGTTATTATAAATATAATTTTGTTTTTAAAGTAATTATCAATTTTTTCTTCATCAGAACGATTGATGGTGGTAAGTGAACACTACAAGAACAATATTCAGGAGAAAATGGTTAGAGGTGGTTCTGTCAGGTAATGGATTATTATAAAAGACATTATTTGGAAACCTTTGCTAATGTGTCACTTTATCAAATTGTTGTATTGCAATGAGATTTATCTTTGACTTAAGAACTAACATTATAATTATAAATGGTTTTTATGAATAGTTCATTGAATTTAAAAAGGTCTAAACTATCAAGATGAGAGTTGATTTTTTGTATGATCAGCAATAAAACCAAATTATAAGACATTGAGTGTACATGAGTAGTAGATTAAATCAGTATTGATGTTACTTTTCTAAACTTCTATATGTGTTTATATATTTTTGTATCCAAATACTTGGATAATCTGAATTGACTAATTTTTTTCATATTATAGTATCCAAGATATAGTGCAGTTTGCATTTGATGCCTTAGATGCTCTCGAGTATATCCACCATCTTGGTATAGTGCATCGTTGTTTGTGTCCTCAGAATTTTCTCATTGATAACCAGGTGAGGCTTCACAACTAAATGATGATATGCTATTGCCTTAGGGAAGTTTTAATGAATGTAAAGTTTGTTTGAAATGTATTGCAAGTTTTCTGATGATTGAAAAATCAAACTATTCTGAAACTTTGTAACTAGACATCTGCAGCAGGTTTTTCCTTATTCTGTGAACATAAGATTAATGAAACAGACACACTTGGAAGGTAAATACAATGTATTTACATATGAAGGAAGCTAAAAACATGTTTAGAGTATTCAAAAGCTCTTAGGCTTATAAAATATGGGTTTCAACTTCATCCTGGTAGTAAGCCATTTCAGGCTTTTGTATGATGTATAGAAGGCTCATTGATTAGCCTCTAATTCAAATAAAATGTACTGATGATGACATAAACTTATCAAAATGTTGTACATTTATAATAAAGTTTTCTTCATTACCCATTCAAGCCATCTCCAAACCTTTATTAAACTGTACTTTTTATAAGTAGTTTATAAATAAACATTTATATTTTGCTTCAATACATGTAATTGAATACAGTAATGTAAGTGGTGAGCCTGTAATATGGGGGTAAACATTACTTGGGAAATCATTGTAATTTGAAGCTTCCAGAAACACTAACAAAGGAAAGACATTGTTTTAATGTCTGTGAACAGTTTGTCCTGGTCAAATTGGTGACTGACAGTACATGTTTCTAATGATAATATTTAATTCATTAAGTCCCTAGTACAATGGAGAAAACTGAGATTTGAAAAATAGCATAAGAACAGGAAAGTTTATATTTTGTGAAGTAACTTGGGATAGGTATAAAAACTGGTGAAATATACATTTAATATATATAAGATTAGGCTGCTTTGATCTATAAATACTAGTGTTACTGTGTTTTATTTTTTACTTAATTGTTTTGGCTATGTTTTTACCAATAAATAAGAGAATTAAAACTACTGAATTTTGTAAAATCAACTATGTTGTCTGTTGCATTGATTAACATCAAATATCTTGTAACTTATGTTTAGTAACATCAAGTGTGTTGTGATTTACATTAATTAGCATCAAATGCATTTTGATTTACATTAGTTAGCACCAAATGCATTGTCTTAAGTTACTAGCATTGAATGCATTGCGTCTTAAGTTTGTTAGCATCAAATGCATTGTGTTAGTTAGCATCCAATGTATTCTGTCTTAAGTTTGTGTCGAATGCATTGTGTTAGTTAGCATCCAACGTATTCTGTCTTTAGTTAGCTTTGAATACATTGCGTCTTAAGTTTGTTAGCATCAAATGTATTGTGTCTTAAGGTAGTTAGCATTGAATGCATTGTCTCTTAAGTTTGTTAGCATTGAATGGATTGTTAGTTAGCATCTAATGTATTGTCTTAAGTTAGTTAGTGTTGAATGCATTGTCTTAAGTTAGTTAGTGTTGAATGCATTGTGTCTTAAGTTAGTTAGTATCGATTGCATTGTGTTAGTTAGTATCGATTGCATTGTGTTAGTTAGTATCGATTGCAGATACTAACTAACACAACTAACTAACACAATGCAATCGATGCTAACTAACAATGCAATCGATGCTAACTAACACAATGCAATCGATACTAACTAACTTAAGACACAATGCATTCAACACTAACTAACTATCTTAAAACACAATGCAATCGATGCTAACTAACACAATGCAATCGATGCTAACTAACACAATGCAATCGATACTAACTAACACAATGCAATCGATACTAACTAACACAATGCAATCCATCGATTGCATTGTGTTTTAAGATAGTTAGTTAGTGCTGAATGCATTGTGTCTTAAGTTAGTGTCAAAAGCATTGTGTTAGTTAGCATCGATTGCATTGTGTTTTAAGATAGTTAGTTAGTTAGTGTTGAATGCATTGTGTCTTAAGTTAGTTAGTGTCAAAAGCATTGTGTTAGTTAGCATCGATTGCATTGTGTTTTAAGATAGTTAGTTAGTGTTGAATGCATTGTGTCTTAAGTTAGTTAGTGTCAAAAGCATTGTGTGTTACTTATGATTGTATGGTATTTGAGTATGGAAATACATTATGCTAATATAATAATAAGTTGTCAAACAATAATTTCTAAGCATAATGAAGTGGTTTATGTATGGGGGGGGGGGGACATAACTACATGAAGACAATATTATGTTCCCTCCAAAATAAACCATTCATTATGCTTAGAAACCATTGTTTGCTAATTTCTGATGGCTTTATGGTGCCTTGTGGTAAAGGAAAGGAATTGGAATATTAAAACAAGAATTGTGAAATGAAGTTAGTGGTTTAAACTGGAACCAATATTATTTATTAAAATGTATTTAATAGAACTCTAAAATATATTCTGTTGTTAACACTGTTAATATTAGACACACTGATGTAAATGATATTCAACTATTAAAAATGTTGTGTGTTTTTGTAGGGTCGTATAAAGTTATCTAACTATGGACTGTATTATATGACAGAAAATGGCACATGTGTTCCTTTTCCTATTGGGTAAGTAAATTTTCATTTAATAAAAGTTTCCAGTATAATTATTTTTGCAATTGGTAGTTTTCTTTTCTTTAATTTTTTTATGCAATATAATAAAATAATTAACTGTTCTTATGTTGTGATGGCAAACAAATAGGATGTTTATCATTTTTAATTTGTTGATTAATTAGTTATGTCATTAAGCAGAAGTGTTTTCAGTGAACATCAAACATTCTTAACATCTATGATTGAATTACTAAAGATGAAAACTTTCAAATAAATGGAAGAACTGAATTTTATGGTAAAAAAAAAGCAGCTGTAGTATAGATAACAAAAAAATTACGTATGTTGCAGTTAAATGAAGATGTTATTAATGATTGAGAAGACAAAGAAGTATTAAAAGTCATGCATCTTTAAGGAAAACTAAGTTTGGCTAGATTAAACTCAACAATATGAACATGTTTTCACTGTGTACTATAGTATGTATGGCAGAGTGGGTGTCTTGGATCCTTGCTAGAAGATTTTAATACCAAAATATACAGATATTCATTTCAATTATATATGGAGAATGTAGACATAGACAGATATGAATATGTTAGCAGTGAACCAACAAATATACATTTTAAGTATGTAGACACAGACGGAGGAAAAATGGATGATTTCTGTTAGTGGTTGTATAAAACTGTTGATACAAGTTGTTTGTATTAATATTAATATTATTGTTCTTCATGCTAGTACTCTATTATAAATACTTATTTAATGCCTTTCTCAGTACACCCAAGTACATTGCTCCTGAAGTTTTAGCTGGTGATGTTCCTACTATTGACAAACATTTCATGCCAACCACTCACGTGCCATCTGGGTTCAAGTCAGACATATGGTCATTTGGAATTATACTACTAGAGCTGACCATAGTAAGTAAATGTATTTATATACATAGTTGGACAAGATTATTGGAGCGTAATGCATAGTGATTTATAAGTTACTAAAAACACAAATCCTAATTTATTTTGATATTTATAGACAGTCGTGAATATAATTGTAAATACATGAAAGAGAAGATTCAAAACAAATTTATTTGTGAAGTTGGTTTACCTTTCTCATCAGGTTACAGAGGTATGATCACTTAAAATCTAGACTTATTTTGGTATTAGTCCATCATTAACTCTTTCTGTCTCCATATGTAATGTTTATGACAAGAGCAGATGATATCATTAAGTTTTTAAAATTACATCTGGCCTCTTATGTCACATAACTACAAGGGATAAAATAGCATATAAGATACCTAAAATGCTAACCCTAACTTCAATTTATGCTCCATGGTTGTAATTTGTATATGGTGAGTATAAATATGTAAACTTCCCACTTACCTAGATAAAAGTTGTTGATATACAAAATAAATCTGAAAATCTGTGGTTTATACATGTTTGTTGCATATATATATATATAGCTCACATAGTTTGAAAACAATTAATTTTTGGTCAGTGGTGTCAAAAACTGTAAAATTCAACTCACTGCATTTTGTGTTTTACAATGTACAAGCTTCTAAAGTTAAAATCATCAACATATTGTTTGAAAATTAGGATTATTTTCTTCTTCACAATATATTTACTGTAGAGCTACCTTTGTTCCTTACATGGCTCTCAATTTTCTAAACATTATTTTGTTGGAAGCTTTTCTTGATCACATACATTCAAATAATCTACTGTTGTATTTGATTTCCCTTCCTGTTTGTTTATTTTGTTGAAGTAATTACTTTGGTAGTTCCTGTTTGTTTATTTTGTTGAAGTAATTACTTTGGTAGTTCCTGTTTGTTTATTTTGTTGAAGTAATTACTTTGGTAGTTCCTGTTTGTTTATTTTGTTGAAGTAATTACTTTGGTAGTTCCTGTTTACTTTACAAAAACCCATTTGTAACTTGAAACTCTAAAGTCTTATGATGGACTTTGCCTCTGCAGGTTAAAGATTAGTAGGGAGGGGGGTTGGAGCAGTTTTATGGTATTAACTAGATGTACTAAAACAGATAATTATATTAATATACTAATTATACTAATATTAGCTTTTACAGTGTATATAATACATTTTCTTTCAACAAAGTGAGCTAGCACATATCAGTAGGCCTGTGTTATATTCTATAACTTTGTACTGTTTGATTTTACTACTCTGTCCAGTTTGCATGTGGTGTTTCTTACACAGTTGAGGACAGAACTAGAGCTTGGAAATGGTATGGTTTCCAGTGAATTTTTGAAAGCATCTGTTATTGTCATGTTAGAATGCAAACAGCAGGAAGAAGAATTGACTGTCATTAACAGTAAAAATGCGTGTTTATGAAGACAAATATCTAGTGCTCATTATACATTTACTACACATAGATACTTTCAATACATTTATTATTAAAACACTGTTAAAGCTAGCAGAATACTCAACAAATTTATAATCAAAACACTGATGAAGCTAGCAGAAAAGGATTTTTGCAAAATATTTTGATAATTTAATTATGTAGTATTAACTAATTGAACATATAAATAACATAGTATTGTGAGATGAGCTGAATTCAGGAGTTATCCTGCAGTATTTAAAACATTTGAATCAAATTATTTTCTACATGCAGTTAGATTTTAAATGGCACTTAATGTTAATGAATTTATATCAGTCAGTAGTCTAGTGTTCTTCTCTCTTTTATTTCAATTGTTTAAAATTTCTTGTTGATTAGGGAGAGATGCTGTGGCCAAACTTCACTCTGGAGGAAACATTTCAGACTCTTCTTTTGGCTGTACAAGGTAATTTTCAGAAGTTTTCAATATATGTTGAAACTATGTCTTTTCCCTTAAGTTTTATTTTATTGAAGTTTCTACCACTTTAGCCGTAGAACTTCAAATCAGAGTTTGAGGTAGAAGTCCAAAAACATAGCATGAGCTAAACCACCTATATTTTTGTAATATTAAAAATTTGACATAAATTTATTTGGATTACTACTATGTGCTAAATATAAACAATGGTTATAGCATGCCTGATATATGTATTGTTATCTTCTTTGGTTTACACATAGGTGTATCCAGGAAGAAAAGTCCAGATTTAGGAATCAAGTTAAGATCCATAATTATGTACACTAGGTGCAGAACATTCATTGACTGGAAATACTGAAACTTACTCAAATTACATAAGTTTTATATTTCACAAGCCTTTGTGCAGGTGTCCCTTCCATTAGAAAAGCTGTTACACTGTCATTCATAAGGAAGGTATGCAGGTGTCCCTTCCATTAGAAGCTGTACACTGTCATTCATAAGGAAGGTGTGCAGGTGTCCCTTCCATTAGAAAGCTGTTACACTGTCATTCATAAGGAAGGTGTGCAGGTGTCCCTTCCATTAGAAACGCTGTTACACTGTCATTCATAAGGAAGGTTGCAGGTGTCCCTTCCTTTATGAAGATTGGTACACTGTCATTCATAAGGAAGGTATACAGGTGTCCCTTCCTTTATGAAGGTTGGTACACTGTCATTGTAAGGGTGGTATGCAGGTGTCCCTTATTTTATAAAGGTTGGTACACTTTCATTCCTAAGGAAGGTTTACAGGTGTCCCTTACTTTATGAAGGTTGGTACACTGTCATTCCTAAGGAAGGTGTGCAGGTGTCCCTTACTTTATAAAGGTTGGTACACTGTCATTCCTAAGGAAGGTTTACAGGTGTCCTTCCTCTATGAATGTTGGTACACTGTCATTCCTAAGGAAGGTGTGCAGGTGTCCCTTCCTTTATGAAGGTTGGTACACTTCATTCCTAAGGAAGGTTACAGGTGTCCCTTCCTTTATGAAGGTTGGTACACTATCATTCCTTAGGAAGGTATACAGGTGTCCCTTCCTTTATGAAGGTTGGTACACTGTCATTCCTAAGGAAGGTGTGCAGGTGTCCCTTACTTTATGAAGGTTGGTACACTGTCATTCGTAAGGAAGGTGTGCAGGTGTCCCTTCCATTAAAAAAGCTGAAACACTGTTATTTTTGTCACTATTAAGAACTTCCGATCAAGAATAACCTAACTATAGATAGGAAAATTGAAGTATCTACAATATATAGAATTAATCTCAGATAGTAATACAAACTATAAACATTATCATAGTAGAATTATTCACAAGCTGAAAACTATAGTAATTGAAGTGCATTCAATCATCAGTTGGACTATTAACACGTTTAAACTTGGTATGATTAAACTATCAAAATAGCACACAGATGTTAATATTATATGCATAACGGGTTCTGTGCCAGTGTTATTGGCTTTGAACATGTCACCTTACTGTGGTGTTGTAAATCTCTTACAAATAATATTTATTTAATGTATAGAGAATATTCAGTCAATAGTAGTTTTCCACCTCAAGGAAGTTTATGTGAGACACAAGAGTCAAGATTCACATAGAAAAGAAACGTTTGTTAATAATTCATGAGTCAAATAGTTCATAGTCGCATCTTCCTTCATGCAGTTTATACTTTAAGTTTAGCCTACACTTAATATAGTTATTATACTTTCAACTTTTAGATTAGTAGAAAAATTATTGCATAAAGAATTGAATCTTTTTATTTTTATTTTCAGCTAAGTTGGAAGACGTATTAACTAATTAGTTGTTAACAACAACTGTACTGTGATTTCTGATATAATCATGACTGAGCATTGTACACTTTACTAAGTTTGGTTCCACCAGATGATACTTGTGTGAGGTAATACACAATGCATCTATTGAGCCTTCTGCAAAGGACCAATTATAGTTGTCAACCCCTCAAGATGGATTCTTGTATCTGGTGAGGGAACCTCCCAGGGAAAGTTCTGTATCTTCAGTTTACCTCCTCTGGGATCTGAACATCCACTCGTATGTTTGCCATGTGTGGCATCTCGGGAAGCAGAGGGGAGGATCCTGGTGGTTGAGGGGTGTCATTGATGGGTCAGTTTACATCGGTGGCACTTTAACACATCACTTTGGTCTTGAATTCCTGTAGATGGGTGGTCTTGGGGTGGCTCTCCCATGGTCAGTTGGCTGGTCCTGTTTGGCTAGGGTCAACAAAGAACTAGTGTTAGATGCTCTCAACGGTGTTGTGGACATTGTGTTTGATAGTGGTGTTTGAGTATAGTGCCCACTAAACCTGGGCATCTGTACAGTGCTCTACTTTAACATTGTGGTGCATCCCCTTGTAGGACTCTATGGTGGGTGGGGTCAGTGGGCACTGAAGTTACCTCTATTTTGTATGGATCCTGCACCCAGAGACCCAAAAAAACAATAAAACTCATTGATAGGAAAGCGACTACATTTGGAAGACTCTGAACAGTAGACTACCCAAATCTGCACTTGTACATCATTTTCATCCTGCATTCTTTATCTGACAAACCTTTAGGGCACATGTCTCCCTTTTTTTATTAAGAAGGGATTAGAGGGGGCTTGCTGGCTCTCTGAAGTCAGTTAAGAAGCTACATTCTGGGGACATCTTGGTGAAAACATCTACACCAAAACACAGCAAACTCCTCCTGAAATCAAAGACCATTGGGGATATACCTATTGAGGTTACTCCCCGTGCTACTTTGAATTCCTCAGGAGGAGTTAACATTGAGAGGGATTTAAGAACCATCCCCGAATTATCAGAATTGTAAGGCCTTATAAATTGTTCTATGAGAACATTAAGGTCTGATTGATCATAAGTCTCTCCTAGAGATAGGTAAAGAGAACAAACAGTGATGGTACAACCTATGGAGATACAGACAGCAACAGCCTTCAGGGACATATCAAGTGGCACAAGTAAGGTGGGTATATGCTTGTCAACCAGCAGCACCACATCTCAATGAACTCGACCATCACACAACCTATCTTTCCTATACGAGGAAAAGTGCCGTAAGGTGACGTTATCAGCAGGCCAAAGGAATGTTTCTTGCAAGGAGAGAGACACAGGATGATAGGAATCAATCAAGGACTTAATATCATCCAAATTAGGATGAAAACCTTGAAAGTTCCATGGTATCAAAGTGGCCATTTTTCTTTAGGTGAAGGAGAACTGGGTGGAGAACCCATGTGTTTGTGACCACAATGTTTTTCTTTAGTAGAAAGAGGTCTGTCGACCTTTATTGAACCTACCTTATGTCGACTGGGCTGATCTCTGTTAGAGGATGGTGATTCCAGAGAGTGAGGGCAAATAATGAATCTGCATCTCGGGGCTGAAGGAGATGGACCCAAGCAGTCACTAGATGCAATGGTGGGGACAGAGACGTAGATTTGTCAACTCCTGTAACCATGGAGGGCAAAAAGACTCTTCATATGGTATGAGAAAGACTTGGATGGAGGCACTGAAAGATCTGTCTGCACTCCCACTGTAGCAGTGGAATGGATGTAGTATGTAAATGTTGTGCCTCTTTCTCCTCCACCCACTTAGGGTAAGATCAAAAGTAAGAGGGGTGGGAACCACCACAATTGACACAGTGAGGGTTCAGTTGAAACTCGTAGGCATCAGGGTCTTTGCCACCACAACGAGCACATGTCAAAGAACCACAACAAGATGCCTTAGAATGTCCGAACAACTGACACTGGAAACCCCTGAGAGGGTTATGAAGCCATTTCCCTTTTTCATCTTGGGAGACTTTAATGGACACAATCCCCTTAGGGGTGGTGCTGATATTGATGGGAGGAGTCATTTTGTGGAGCATATGCTCTCAGATCACAACCTTTCTCTCTTCAATACTGGCTCATTTACCTATTTTTCATGCACCTAGTCAGTATTTTACTGCTATTAATCTGTCTTTTTCCTTTGCTTTTTTCTAATTTTTAATGGTAGGGTGACAGTGACCCATGGGGCAGTGATAATTTTCCCATCATTTTGAGGTAGATTGGCAATGGTTGATGCCACCTGACCAGAGTGCCAAAGTGGAAGTTGAACTAGGCTGACCGGCTGTCTTTCACCACTCTCTCAGAACTACATCCTGCTGTCATTAGTCTTCTATGTATCAATGACTGCATGGAGGCAGTAACTGATTGTATAATTCAAGCAGCTTTTTGTTTTATTCCCAAAAACTTGACATGTTTCCCATGTTATCCTCGTCCATGGTGGTCTCCAGCATGCATGTAAGGCTCAGAAATGTGCCTGGGATACCTTTCACAGTTTTCCCACTCTTTCCAACCACATTGCTTTCCAAACAGTCCCATGCCCATGATTGACAGGTAAGACATCAAAGCCAGAAGGAATCTTGGATTAAGTTCACAACCAATATCTCTTCTACCACCAGTTACAAAGTCCTTTGGGACAAAAATCGGAAGGTCAATGGGAAGTATGCTTTCCATCCCCTTTCCATCATGCTCTCCATTGTCCAGGAAGTTGCTGATGTATAGAGCATCACTGATACTCTCAGGGAGTGCTTTCTTATATTTCCAGCACTTCTGTTTCTTCCCCTGCCTTTTTGGCCATCAAGTCTCAGGCAGAGCATTTGTCTCTTTCTTTTTGGGCAGATCGTCCCTATGATTATAATCACCCATTTACACTGGTGGAATTTAAGCTTACTCTTCAGCGTTCTGGCAGTACATCAGTCGGACCTGATAATGTTCTCTATGAGATGCTGCTCCATCTCTCTTGCACTTCTTTGATTGTTTTTAACCGGATCTGGCAGGAAAATGTTTTTCCAGATGCTTGGCACAAGGATATTGTTCTTTCTTTCTCAAAGTCTATGAAGAATCCCAAGATTCTTTCTAATTATCAACCAACTGCTTTGACTAGCTGTCTCTGTAAAGTTTTTAGAGAATGGTTAATGCATGAAAGTAAAATGACGACAATCGTGACCTCAGTGTCACAATAACCACACATTGGTGTATCAGTCCCACATAAAAGAAAATGATGAGTTATAAAACTGTGACCAATGCGTAGCCTAGTCAAGACAACTTTCTCCTGTCGATTCTTATGGAAGCTAGATGGCCAAACAACAACAGTAGGTTTGATCTGGAAAAAGCTGGTTATGAAGTTGCTCACCTCAAATCGACTTCCACCTGTGTGAAGGACTGGGAAATGGTCAAACCCACACAGACTTGGAATTGCCTTTCATGTAAAAAGTTACAAATAAAAATGGGTAAATGGCCACACAACCCATATGAATGGAGGTCCCACAAAATGCCAAACCTCCATGTTATAAGCCTTCTCAAGATCAAAGAAGACAGAAACAAGATGCTCTCTCTTGAGTAAGACTTCCCTGATCAAGGTTTCAAGATGTATCAGGTGGTCCATGGTGTACTTCAGTCAATGAAAACCACGTTGGGTGGGTGAGAGGAGGTTGTTTGATTCAAGGAACCCAACAAGACAAACCGTCATTACAATTGTGAGCAGCAGCACCATTAGACATGTATTTTCAAGAGTTTACCCTTGACATTTTATGGTGTCATTGGTGATAGTGACACTGTCCAACTTGATTATGTTTTCAGCTTTGACCTTTTTATTTCTGTTTAGATTTTTGGGCTTTGTTTCATTTTTTTTTCTTTTTACTTTTTATAGAGTTTTACTTTTACATCAGTTGTTTGGTGCAGGTAGCCCCAAAAAACAGTCAACCAATAATTATCATAGAGCACTTCTCACAGGTGGATAACACTGCAATTTTTTGAATATTTTAGTTTGAGTAAACCCTCCTTCGAAGGTTGATATTGAATTTATTCGTTCCTTGCAGAGGTCAGTTGAGACGTTGTTAGTCTACTCAACATAAGTGGAAGTTGGTCATCACATACAAAATTATTCATCTACCTAATGTAGGTGGAAGTTGATCATAACTAAATCATTCTTCTACCCAATGTAGATGGAACGTGTTTGTCATGTATTAATTAACTGTGTTTTAATCAGCCCTAAACAACAGAATTAAAGAATATTTCTTCACTCATGTCCAACAGAAATGTCTCTTCACAGCAATTTGAACAGTAACCAGGAGTGTCTTCCCACTTGTATCTGAGCAAGATATTTGTAACCATGTCATTCTGGTTAATGTATAGTTATATCTAGAAGTAGCTTCTTGTTTGTTACAAAACTGTCTACAACAAAGTTTTTTAAGTACTAGTTAGAGTATTATTTATATTTTCCTAAACTTCTAAACACTCTTCACATTACATCATACTGTTAAATACTAGTCAGTGTGCTACTTATGCTAATAAACAGTAAGCACTTGCCAATAGTGCCTTTCAAAACACTTAAGTGTTGATAAAAATGCTATGTTTTGTATTATTCATTTTAATAGTTTTAAAACAAAAACTAATGAAACTATCAAAAAAATCATCTGAATCTGAGTTTACTGGGTCATTCGAATACTGAAAAGCAGATGTATTGGTAAACCAACTGTAATGTTGAGCCCAGGAGTCTTCTCTGCTCTACTGAAGTATCTCATGTTGAAGAAAATCTGTTACTTTACTTTTTTAAACCCAAATTTAATGTAGTCACTCAATTGTTCCATTTCTTATAGCAAATAGAATGTTTATACACACACACACACACATATATTGTGCATTGGCAAAGTGAGGGTTATTTACAGCGTGAAAAATGTGTTACTATAGTAGTGTAAAGCTGGATGTGCAGCAGTGTAGAATATATCAACCATGTTTTGTAGATAATTGATGATTTACAATAGTTAAGATATTTTAGTATAGTAGTAATGAGTTGATTGCTTAAAATAATATAAAATCCATTGTTGCATTAGTAAAGAATAGGTCATTTACAATATTGTAAAATATGTTAATTTGCTTGTAGAGATTTGATGATACACAAATCTGTACAGTATCAAATCCATACAATAAATAGGTGAATGGTCGTCTTTTGGAACAATATTTTTTTATGTTTTAGGAACAAACAAAAGCTTCTTAACAACGCTCACAACAAATGATACAGTTCACAGGAAACTTGAGGTAACATTTGTTGTTAAAATATGGCTTATGTGCACTTAAAATGTTATGTTACTTGTAAAATTGTTAAAACTGTGTATATGAAGAAGGCACGCCATGTGTGTGTTTTTACCTTAGAAATGTGAACTGAATATTGTCATCTGTGAGCTAAAGATTGCTTTGTATGACCTGTTTTTGTGTAAAGTGAATACTTCTACATTGGGACTGAAGTTTGGAATGAATATTTCTATATTTGGATTGAAAACTGCAGTATGTGAACTGTTATAGTTAACCACTGTAAAACAGTAGTGAAAATATCATAGTTAACTATAGTGTAATTTCTATTGTTAAATTTTAGATTTTTAAATTTACTTTATATACACATAAGATGAGGAAATGACACTTACACATTGCTCTAAGCAAATTTTATCACTTCTATTTTGTTTAAATATATATTTTTCTAATTATTTTATCGAAAATGAAGTATCAAAGTATCAAGCTGTAACGTTTAAAATGCACATTCACTTTGAAATGCTATATATAACTTTCAGGTTTTGCTGTTAAAATATTAGCTGAACTTTCAGGCTTTGCTGTTAAAATATTAGCTGAACTTTCATGCTTTGCTGTTAAAATCTAGCTGAATGTTCAGGCTTTGCTCTTAAAATCTAGCTGAATGTTCAGGCTTTGCTCTTAAAATCTAGCTGAATGTTCAAGCTTTGCAGTTAAAATCTAGCTGAATGTTCAAGCTTTGCAGTTAAAATCTAGCTGAATGTTCAGGCTTTGCAGTTAAAATCTAGCTGAACTTTTAGGCTTTGCTGTTAAAATCTAGCTGAACTTTCAGGCTTTGCTGTTAAAATCTAGCTGAACTTTAGGCTTTGCTCTTAAAATCTAGCTGAACGTTCAGGCTTTGCTCTTAAAATCTAGCTGAACTTTCAGGCTTTGCTGTTAAAATACTAGCTGATCTTTCAGGCTTCGCTGTTAAAATATTACCTGAACTTTCTTACTTTGCTGTTAAAATACTAGCTGAACTTTCAGGCTTTGCTGTTAAAATACTAGCTGAACTTTCAGGCTTTGCTGTTAAAATACTAGCTGAACGTTTAGGCTTTGCTGTTAAAATACTAGCTGAAATCTCAGGCTTTGCTGTTAAAATACTAGCTGACCATGTATTAATGAATTGTTCCATGTTAAATTTTTATAAATTATAAATATTGAATATTTTTTTTTCACTTTGATCTTTTCAGTTACTTCCAAAGTCTTTGAAGTATCTAATTGAAGATTGTCTCATTGTTTCCCCTTGTAAGAGGTAAATTAAGTTCTTTAAGATTGTCTCATTGTTTCCCCTTGTAAGAGGTAAATTAAGTTCTTTAAGATTGTCTCATTGTTTCCCCTTGTAAGAGGTAAATTAAGTTCTTTAAGATTGTCTCATTGTTTCCCCTTGTAAGAGGTAAATTAAGATCTTTACTTTCATTCAAATCATGCAGGTTTTATTTAATTACTATACTGTTTTCTGTATCTAAAAAATAGGACAACACTACAAACTTTGGTATAGACATATGTCTGGTTGTGTGACCTATGGATATTCAAGATTTATATTTAATACACTATATTACTATCATCTTAAACTTGTAACCATTTTCAAGATTGCATACCTCTTAAAGAATTGATTTCAACACAAAGAGAGTAGACCTACACCATTGTGTAACATACAGGTACAGATTCAGTGAACTTGTATTGGAAAGAAGTGTGCCTTATTTCAACACAAAGAGAGTAGACCTACACCATTAAGTTCACTGAATCTGTACCTGTATGTTACACGTATTGGAAAGAAGTGCATCTTGACATGAAAACCAGGGATCTGTCAAAACTTTCAAACCCTTGCAAATCAAAAGACCACACTAACCACTAAATTTCTCTGAATAATTCCAAAATTTGACAGAGATCACACTAACCACCACACTTCCCTGGATAATTCCACAGTTCAACAGAGATCACACTAACCACCACACTTTCTTTGATAATTCCAAAATTCGACAAAGCCCACACTAAGTATAATTTTTTAATAATTCCAAAATTTGACAAAGATAACACTAACCACCACATTGTTCGTTCATGAAGCTTTTAATCAAAGAAGCCATGCTAATCACTTAGCTGGCCCACTTTCACCCCACCCCCCCCAGTTCTTCTCAAAACTTTGTTTCACACTTTTTTTACTTCAGATTTTTTTTGTGTTTTACTTATTTGTTATTCTGTAATAATTTGTGTTCATCCGACAAATCAACTGACCATATTTTCCTAATTATCAAAAGTGTAATGTTCTCATTATCTATAAAAAAAAAAATCAATGCAATGTTGTTTATCTTTGTTCTTAAAGAAGTTTAATTTGGAAAATATTTACATAAAAAGTGAATGGCTGGCAACTGATTTAATAAAAATTGTTCATTAAAAGTATACTTTTAGCAGTCTCTACTTGGTATAGGAGCAAAAATGTGGCTTGAAGTATTCAGTTGTAAGAAAACAAGGTGATGTATAATCAGCTTTCATATTTATACAACAGAAAGTGTATTCAGTTGTAAGAAAACAAGGTGATGTATAATCAGCTTTCATATATATACAACAGAAAGTGTTTTCAGTTGTAAGAAAACAAGGTGGTGTATAATTAGCTTTCATATTTATACAACAAAAAGTGTATTCAGTTGTAAGAAAACAAGGTGATGTGTAATCAGCTTTCATATTTATACAACAGAAAGTGTTTTCAGTTGTAAGAAAACAAGGTGATGTATAATTAGCTTTCATATTTATACAACAAAAAGTGTTTTCAGTTGTAAGAAAACAAGGTGATGTATAATCAGCTTTCATATTTATACAACAGAAAATGTTTGCTTCCAAAGAATCTTACTATGTTATTGTCAAGCTAAGTCATAAATCAAATAACATTACAACAAACAAAGATTGTTGAATGAAATAACATATATACTTTTAATAAAAACAACTTGATGTGTGGATGAAATGTTATTTCAATAAGAAGAGAGAGATGAAACAGTAGACATGTAATTTGGAAGAAAATTTACTAAATAGTTATGAATGTAATATATTTCTTACAGGCCAACAGCAGCAGAACTTTTAGAACACCATCTCTTTAAAGAAAACAATCTTGGAAGGGAGCTGAGAGCTAGTTTTGTAGAAGAACTATTCCCATTTGTTAGTCTGAGGTGCGAAAAACTGGAAATACCAACAAAAGCAACTCGCACAAGTGAGTAGGTTAAAGCAAGCCAGACTATACTAAGGAGAAGTTGTTACTGTAGTTTGATTGTAGTTTTATGTAGTTACAGTCCTTTGTTTGGGAGTTAGTTTTTTATCTAGTTATAATCCCTTGTTAATGAGTTTGTTTGTTTACATTTAAAGTAGCTGAGGATTCTTGTTAAGGAAGTATACATTGTCTAAAGTACAATGTTAGATAATGTTCCTCTAACTGTCTAAAGTACAATGTTAGATAATGTTCCTCTAACAGTCTAAAGTACAATGTTAGATAATGTTCCTCTAACTGTGTAAAGTACAGTATTAGATAATGTTCCTCTGATTGTCTGAAGTACAGTATTAGATAATGTTCCTCTAACTGTCTAAAGTACAATGTTAGATAATGTTCCTCTCACTGTCTAAAGTACAATGTTAGATAATGTTCCTCTAACTGTCTAAAGTACAATGTTAGATAATGTTCCTCTAACTGTCTAAAGTACAATGTTAGATAATGTTCCTCTAACTGTCTAAAGTACAATGTTAGATAATGTTCCTCTAACTGTCTAAAGTACAAT